>NC_079231.1:26742215-26749715 GCF_029633865.1 Lampris incognitus | reverse complement strand
AACAAAGCTCACCACAGCAGGAAGGCCCTTGCAGACCAGGCTGATGGTGCTGCTGCACTCTGCTTTAATGGCAGCTGTCCTGCCTTGACTCATGCTACGTGTTGAGGGACTGGATACGCAGAGAAAGGAGAAGCTGGCAGGTCGGCAGTAATGGGAAGTAACGGGTGTCAGCCCTTCTCCGATTCTCTGTCCAAGCTTCTCTGGTTACATATTCCTCTGCTTGAGGAGATGGTTAGTCAGTAAAGACCGCTCATGGAAACTCCGTTGGCCACATTTGATGTGTGTGTTTCAAACCTTCAAAGGCTCTCTTAATGTTTGGGTGGAAACAGTTGACTTCCAGAATCAGAATCAGAAAAACCTTTATTTGTCGTTTCATTTCATGCACTTGTGTATGTGAAATGAAACGACACATCGTTTCCCCCAGCACACAGCAGTGCAACACAAAGACAACAACACATATCCAAAACTACAAGAACTACAAGAACCACACATATCCCAACTGTTATTCGTCCGTCGCAGCGACGAGGACCATCTAGTCATCCTGTGATGGACGACTGAAGACTTGCATGATGATTGAAGTGAGGAAGAGTTGCGCGTCGTCACCCCCACTCTCTCGTCCGAGACCACCTACTACCCTTTGCAAGACTAAGCAAGATGACTGGCAATGGGGACGGATGCAGATTTTTCCTCAGGGTTTCTTCCCGAAGCCTTTCCCATAGACGAGTACCCCCGCAAGGCAGCAGAAGTCAGTTTTCCTTCTCCTAGATGAGCTGCCCGACAGGCTAACGAGCTTCATCTGCCCGGGTTTGAAATCAGACTTGTCCTTCTCCTACACTGGCTGCCAACCAAGTCTAATGAGTCCAATCGACCCACCCGGTTATACCGCCGGGAACCCATAATTCATCCAAACTAACACATATCTAAACTTAAAGGGGGAAAAATCACTGTCCAGCCTGGAGGACTGTCGGAACTGCCGGTCTGCATGGGCTAGCAGTTAGCTTAGCCTGCCCCACTTCCACGACCGCCCTCGGGGTTTCCTCTTCGGGTGCAGCTCCGGTCAGGGCCGTGCTCCTTGGGTCCACAGGACGCAGCAGACCAAGCTCCCTCAGCCGATCCAAAGCCAGCTCTCCCAGCCAGACAGCTTCGATACACCCACCCACAATCCACACTTTGATGGAGCTTGCCTGCAGACAATATAAAGTAGCATAAACAGAAGGGCTTCTGTCAGCAGGAACAAGCATTTGCAACCGGTAATAAGCACAAAGTGAAGAACATGCACTGTCCCATTTGGAAGAGCCTGCTGCAGAGTTCACATGGAGGTGCTGTAAGACCAGCTCTTCCACCAACAACCTGCATGCAGACACGTACATGACTTTGATTTGGGCGTTCTCGTCTGTCCTGTCCAAACAAACTGCACCCAAGTGGCAGTTGCTCTGGCGTTTGATTCCACCCTTCTAAACAGCTGTATGAAAACACCATCAGCTGGTCTTTACAGTCTGCTGACTGTGTTCCTGTCCAGTCTGAACTGAAGGGCTTCCTGTAAAACAAAGCGAGGTGGTCTCATTGGTAAAATGTTGGATTCTTACAAAGGGATCTGAGGTTTTTATGGACTTTTTATGGACTATTGTGATTGTGAAAATAAATGGAGCACAGTGTGAGCATGGCCAGGTTTAAAAGCAGATGGTTTGCACTGCTCTCACGAAGGCGGTCATTTACTCATTCGCCCCAAGGGAATGGGATTCGTTTGAAAGAAGAGCGGAGCCCAACACATCATTTTAAAGCCTGTAATTCTCAGCACTCAGGCTTTCTTTCAACGTATTGATCAAGGAGGGCATTGTGACGCTGGTCTGTAGTCGACATTTGCGAAGGAGCTTAGTGGCCAGAGATGCCCAAGGGTCTTCTCTTCCACACCCCTTTTGTTCTTTCTTTCTTTCTTTCTTTCTTTCTTTCTTTCTTTCTTTCTTTCTTTCTTTCTTTCTTTCTTTCTTTCTTTCTTTCTTTCTCTTTCCTTCTTTCTTTCTTTCCTGTCTTCTGTCCCACCTACTGCCCATCACTTCTTTCAGACTTAAATACTTGTGCCTATAATCAGTTTCATTTGCAGAACGTTGGCCATACCATTCATTCTAATATCAAGAACATGACTTATGTAGTTTTTTCAAATATGATTTCATTATGACTTCATTCCCACTGACACTCACCATTGACCAATCCTAGCAAGAAGATGGTGCCCCCCATGTCTTATAGATAAAACCCTTGAAGTTCAAATGTTTTGCATGTGTTAGAAGGAGCCTCGACAGGGATACACCGGGCTTCTAAAACTCCTGGGCCTCCTTGTTAAAGGGTGGTGACCCAGAGCTTTGCCACGATGGGTTCCTCAGGTTCTGCTTCAGTAGGTCCTCTCAAGTGACATGCTAGCCTGATAACATCTCACTGGGACTGGATTAGCCAGAGGTGCTGGGTGGTGGTGGAGGTGTGTGTGTGTGTGTGTTTATGTGTGTGTGTGTGTGTGTTTGTGTTTGCCTTAGAACTAATTAACAAGTGTGAATGTCGAGTGGAGGTGTTGATGGGGGAATCGGGGGATGAAGTAGGTGTTTTGGGGGTTGGGAGAGTTGTGTAACGACTGTATTTGATGTAAGAGCAAAGCGCCAGTAGTTAGCAGACAGAGGCAGAGAACGAAAGACTCAAAAAACAAAGAGAAAGAATCTTAGTAGCAAGACGATGGCCAAACCTCAACATCTTAACATTATGGATGAGTGGTGCTGTGTTTTGCTGTTTATTTGGTGAGAAAGGCCAACAAGACTACTCTGCTTTCTTTTAAAACACTGCTGCACCGACTACCAAAAGGTTGTTATCTTTGCCAGTAACCAGAACCATTATTTGAGATATTTTTGGCTATGGACACATGCTCCATCTCTGGAGGACAATTTAAGTATTGGCCAGAGCCTTAAATAGGGCCCTGAATTGAACAAATTAAGGTTTGGCCGGGTTTTACCATGAATCCCATGTTGTTGGTAGCTGCCATTTTATGGATGTGTAATCCTGGGAAAATCTTCAAGGGGGGGGGGGGCGGCAGCTCCAGAGGTTATCAAACCCCACACTCTGTCAGTTAGTGCCATGCTCAACTGAGCACACTACATGGCAGTGTCTGCACTTCAGATGTATGGACCTTAATGATAACATGGTGGCCAATGTTCTGAAGATTATCTGTAACATGTGTTTGTGTTATTACTTTGGTGTTCTAGTTTTGATATATGTGTTCTAGTTTGGATCTGTGTTCTTAGTTTGTATATACTATGTGTTCTAGTTTGGATATATGTGTTTAGTTTGTATATACATGTTCTAGTTTGGATATATATGTTTAGTTTGTATATACATGTTCTAGTTTGGATATATATGTTCTAGTTTGGATATATGTGTTCTAGTTTGGATATATATGTTCTAGTTTGGATATATGTGTTTAGTTTGTATATACATGTTCTAGTTTGGATATATATGTTTAGTTTGTATATACATGTTCTAGTTTGGATATATATGTTCTAGTTTGTATATACATGTTCTAGTTTGGATATATATGTTCTAGTTTGGATATATGTGTTTAGTTTGTATATACATGTTCTAGTTTGGATATATATGTTCTAGTTTGTATATACATGTTCTAGTTTGGATATATATGTTCTAGTTTGTATATACATGTTCTAGTTTGGATATATGTGTCTAGTTTTGATATATGTGTTTAGTTTGGATACATGTGTCTAGTTTGGATATACATGTTCTAGTTTGGATATTTGTGTTCTAGTTTGGATATATGTGTTCAGTTTGGATATATGTGTTCAGTTTGGATATATGTGTTCAGTTTGGATATACATACTCTAGTTTGGATATTTGTGTTCTAGTTTGGATATATGTGTTCTAGTTTGGATATATGTGTTCAGTTTGGATATACATGTTCTAGTTTGGATATATGTGTTCTAGTTTGTATATATGTGTTCTAGTTTGGATATATGTGTTCTAGTTTGTATATACATGTTCTGGTTTGAATACATATGTTCTAGTTTGGATATACTATGTGTTCTGGTTGGGATACATGTGTTCTAGTTTGGATATATGTGTACGTAGTTTGGATATATGTGTTCTTGTACTTTTTGGATATGTGTTTTGTCATTGTTTTGCACTGCTGTGGGCTGGGGGAAATGATATTTAATTTAATTTCACTTACACAAGTACATGAAGTGAAATGACAAATAAAGTGTTCCTCATTCCTGATCTTCGTTATTCATCATGGGATGAATATGTTTAGGTTCCCAAATGGCAACAAAAACCATTTGGCTAATGTTTTTCCAAAGTGCCTTGTAGTGTCACTATTACTTACATATTTGCCTTGATTAGTACCAGCACTGAGTGCTGTGATCTATCTGTTAGTCCCTACCTTTTACACTTCACCTAATTGGATCCCATTTTCCTCCCACATTGTCTTATATTGATACTGTTGACAAAGTGTCGCTATATGACGCACAATGTACCCTTTCACGTCACACCCTTTGTATGAGACACACTGGTTTAACCACTACCTAACCTTAACCCTAAATTGAACCCCTACTTAACCTTACCCCCCAAATGTAACCACAATGTAACCTGTATGGCATGAATCCATAAGTCAGAGTGGACGTCTAACATTGGAGTCTATGGAACATGATACTGAAGGATACCTTGCTCGTCAGTATATTGACGCTTTGTCTACAGTGTCAGTTTATGACTCCGTGTAGGATGAGAATGCCTTGCGCATTCACATGTGGAAGGAAAACTGAATATCTGGTGTTTTTCACTGAGCCAGCGAGGGAAAGCTCTGTCTTTGCCAGTGTTGAATATTGACAGAACCTTCCATCACGAGTTCATGTTTCTCAACATTTACCGACATGCCACAGCAGAGGGAAGAACCGGATTTTGTTGTTTTGAAGCAACCTGGATCCCAAAAAGCTGATAATTTTAGTAGGGTCACACACTGTGCTGAATAATGAGACATTATAAAAGGCTGCACCATATTCCGTGAAATCCACCTAGTTCTTTGCGCTACTGAAGGACAGGATGAACGTACCTGCACTTTTCTTGTTCCTCCCATCTTCTTTGCCATCACAGGTGAATGAATGAGATTGCGGGCTCCATTTTTGTCAAATTGGGTGCAACAGCAAACACAAGCATTGGCACACGTGCTTGTGTCCATCATATTCTTGTATGTTTGGCAACCAGAGGGGCAAGCCAGCCCTGGCACAGCGTTGTGCAGTTGATAACAAGGTTGGATTAGGATGAATACATTATTAGCAGGTGGAGACAGGAGGCGGAGCTGGAGGTGGAGGTGGCAGAGGTGAAGATGATAAGATTTTCATTGGGAGTGATGAAGGACAGGATTAGGAACGAGTATATTAGAGGGACAGCTCAGGTTGGACGGTTTGGAGAGAAAGCAAGAGAGGCAAGATGGAGATGGTTTGGACATGTGTGGAGGAGAGATGCTGGGTATACTGGGAGAAGGATGCTGAATATGGAGCTGCCAGGGAAGAGGAGAAGAGGAAGGCCAAAGAGGAGGTTTATGGATGTGGTGAGGGAGGACATGCAGGTGGCTGGTGTGACAGAGGAAGATGCAGAGGACAGGAAGAGATGGAGACGGATGATCCGCTGTGGCGCCCCCTAATGGGAGCAGCTGGAAGTAGTAGTCATCGTAGTAGTAGTAGTAGTAGTAGTCATCGTAGTAGTAGTAGTAGTAGTAGTAGTCATCGTAGTAGTAGTAGTAGTAGTAGTAGTAGCAGACATTATTAGTAGGTGGAGTTAGGGCGGGCTTTGAGTTGGTTAGATCAGTTCCTCTCTGTGCGATATGGTGCAGTGTGTTGTCATTTTCATGATTGAAGAAGAAGGCCATCAAAATAGCACCACAATCCTCCTTGAATGGTGAGTTATAAAATCTGGCGGTGGTAAATTATTTCCACTCTGCTGCCGTGTTCTTCAATTGTATACTCCATCCCTAAAGATTGAGACAAAACAAATATACGTAATTTGAAGCATCATATTGAACAGCCTGGCTGATGCAACATTACACATTTCCTTCATGATCTTTCATTGTGCACAAGCCTACAGAGATTGACAAACAAACACATAGTGTGGTCCAAAGCCCAACACGGGATGGATGTTCATGTCCTGATCCCACGACCCTGTAGACAACATTCTTCCATCCCATTCCGCTCATGGGATGATAGTGAAATTTACTCCTGTCCCGTGGGAATCCCGGAACCCACAGGATTCCCAACCAGATGCCAGGTTCTGGTAAAGACAGTTGTACTAGTGGATCCATCTGTCTGGACCAGACAGACATGCACTTTGTCAAGTTAGGTTGAATTTTCTGTGCATGATGATGGGTGTCTTCGATTCACATCAATTTCAGCAGCCACACATTGACCTTGTTTTTTCTGATTATTTATTCAGAACATTGCATTCAGTTTTAGAGTTTTTGCTTTTGATTTGATGATTCATTTCAGTTGGGTGAAAGGGCATTGGCTAACACATACAAATGCTTTGGGATCGATGTTCCTGTGTGCCTGTGCTCAGACTGCCATACCAAAATAGTTCATTGCAACTATGTATGTCTGCACTTAGACGTGGTCTGTGAAGGTGCAATTTCAGGCCAAAATGGATGCCAAATTGTACTGCGCCCGGCAGATCTGCATTAACACCCCCCCAGCTGTGCTACTCCACCCATCTCGCCACAGGTGGCTTCACTTTGAGCCACGAAATTTGCCTTGTGCCCAAGGAAGTTGCCAACGAGTCTGCATTTGTGCCTCCACCCAGCCCTGCGCCAGCACGAAAATAGAGCTTGCGAAGGTTTTTTTTTTGCTCTCCTCCCGTTATGCTCATCCAAAACCAAGAGCCTTTTCCAAAATAATCCCTCCAAATCACCAAAGCAACATTTCCATGACGTTGTCAAGGTTCTGCATTGAATGCATAGTACAGTGTCTTTTGGAACGTGAAGCCTGCATTATGAGTGCCTTGCTCTACCTAATGAGCTGCACAGGGAATAGAACCCACAACCTCTTTCATGCTCAATTCACACGTAAGCGAGTAACCGTTTGTTAGTTGGGATTATGTAAATGCCAGATGGTCCCATACGAGCCAAGAAGAGTATTTCCCACTCATGTGGATCAATTTGATAAAAATGTGTACACAATATGTAGAAAGAAGTGTTCGGCAATCACTTTTGGAAAGTTTGCCGTCTTTGTTAAAAAGCCGAAACATTCACCTCACCTCACCTAGGTCGTCCGCCAGCACGCCCGATAGGGTTTCGGTTGCGCATGTTTGTTTTAAAGCACATGCAGTTCTGTGGTTCTCCGCTAACTGGAGATGTTGTGCCATTCCATTGTCAAGATGCGTTGATCATCTGCAAAGCCACGATGTCCCCCGGTCCAGAACACCAGTCTATGGATGAATGCACCTAGGATTTATTATGGAGGTTTACTCCTC
>NC_079231.1:26130034-26420034 GCF_029633865.1 Lampris incognitus | reverse complement strand
TTCCTCTAGAGGTCAACAGAGCCAGACAGGAGACCTTCAAAGTCGGAGCGGCAACCGAAGCTCACAAGGTCCCGACCGAGGACACGAAAATGACATCAAGCTCCTCGCCACTTTTGATGGTAAGGGCGACTGGGATAGTTTCGTTGGACCATTCGAACGGATGGCGAGAAAGAGGGGCTGGACCGACGAGACCTGTTTGGACGCCTTGTATCTCCGACTGAGGGACAACGCCATGTCTTTTGTCATCGCGCAGCCGGCTCCGATAAAAGATGACTACCACGCGCTCATCACTCAGTTACGCCGCCGCTACGGTAAAGAGCTGCCTGAGGGAACTGCGCGCCGTAAACTCAGCGAGGTTAAGCAGGCCAGAGAGATGACCCTCTATGAGTTTGGCGAGGAAGTGAGGAGACTTGTCACACTGGCATACCCGCAGGTTGGTGTTACACTGCAGGAGGCCTACGCTGCAGAAGCCTTTCTGCGCGGGCTGAAGAACCAAAACATCGCGTATGAAGTCCTGGGGGCAGAACCCAAAACACTAGCTGAAGCAATCAGGAAGGTTGAGGCACGCGAGTATGACTTTAAAGCGACGCTGGGGCGAGAGGTTGAAGGAAAAGGGAGAATCCGGCGAGTAGCATGGGAAGACGAGCGGCGTCGCGATAGCTCTCCAAGTCCTCCGCCGGTAGGAGACAGCATGAGCACCCCCGAGCTCAAGACCCTGGCCAGTGGCATCGACAACATTAACAAGGTGAAGTTGCACAGGCACATCAGCCCAGACCACCTACTCCAAGTGTGTTCTAGAGTATGTCCACTGCTGGAGAAAGAGGTTCCTGCCAGCGTGCCTGGTCTCCACAGCATCCTGGGAGCCGGCAGGCAGAACCTCCTGCGTACCAACAAGAGCTGCAAGCATGTTGTGTGGAAGGGCTCAGCGCTGGCTGCTCTGCACTGTGGACGACCCCCAGAGCCTCCTATTATCTATGGGAGTCCACCCAATATCGTGGAGACGAGCAATGGGCGTCGGCTCAATGGCTCCTACCGTCTACGCCAGCTACTGCCTACAGCTGTCTACCAGCACATGAAGATGCACAAGAAGATTCTGGGACATCTCTCCTCTGTCTACTGTGTCACCTTCGACCGCACCGGGCGACGCATTTTCACGGGCTCAGATGACTGCCTGGTGAAGATCTGGGGCACAGATGACAGGCGCCATGCTCTGTTGTCTGCTCCAGCACCAGCCATAGGGCCGCAGGAAACACCTGAAGGAGGTCCTCCCGCTGCTGACATGGAGGAGCCGGGGGCGCAGAGAACAGAGGAGTACGAAGGAGTGACAGAGCAGGAGGAGATCGATGAAGACCTTGATCTCCGGCTGGAGGACCTGTTCCACGCAAACGACGATGGAGGACCCAGCACACCAGGCTCCCCGGCTCGGTTCCAGCCGCTCCAACACACTGCTGCCAGCTACTCTTCAGGCGAGTCGACAATCACCCAACGTCGTGGGACAGCAGCCTGTGCTCCGGGCGGGCAGTCCAACGCCCCTGACCCAGAAGGAGACGAAGCCGACGCCGCTGAGTCCCATCTCCCGTACACCACCAGACGGGGCCGGCCAGTCCAGAGGCCCGCCTGGCTCCTAGACTAACTTTGACGGACGTGACTAGTTGACTTGGGGGTTACTAGGCTAGTCACAAGAGTCCAGTATGGATAGCGACCACCCACATTTGTTTGACGCCCTTTGTTCCGGGCCTAGTTCATTTCGCGGGTGTTCTGTCCCGTTTATCGTGTTAGATTAATCAGACTGATCTTTGTAGTCTGTTGTTCATTTATGTTGAAGGGACTCAACAGTGCTGGAGGGGGGCAGTGTAGTGGGAAATGCCTGGGGATGTACTTGGAATGTTGCACTGGGCTCGTGCAGCTAGAGGACCAATCACAGGTTAGCTCGCGCTGTCACAGACGCAACTATATTAGACACCGCGGGAGAGACAAAGGCCAGAACTGTTTAGTAACCATATCGTAGACTGTCACCTTAGCGTGGGATAGAGCAGGGAAACCTAGCGTATCCTGGGCTAGACAGTAGATACGGTGGCTAGCAGTGGTAGTGTTAGCAGCAGACTGCCTCGGTACCTGTAGCTAGCTGACTACCCCCGAGAGCTTCCCCAGAGAGACTGAGAGAGACATTCACCCGGTCACACCGGAGCCAGAGTACAGAGAGAGAGAGAGACACGCACCCCGTAGAGCAGCCATCCATCTCCCGCCCCGCCTAGAGCTCAGCCGCCCTGTTCCGTCACCAGCCCTGGTCCCGAGGTGAGCTTGCTAACCCATTAGCACACAGCTAACTAGCAGGCTAGCCCTAGCATTGCAACGGTGGTGAAGCCCGGTTTGTCGCACCTAAAAGTCCCCGCCTCCATCCATAGTTATCCGGGCTATAGAAAAACCGCGACAATATATATATATATAGTGTTTCACCAATTATTTGATCCAGACCTCTTTAATCTGTTAGTGTAAATGTAGGTTAGTAAGTTATAAGTTATAAGTTATATATCGTTGTTTAATAGTGAAATTGGACGATAGTTATCTAGGAGCTTAGTGTCTTTACCTGGCTTTGGTATGAGTGTAACGATGCCTTGTTTCATGCTGATTGGTAGTGAGAAATTAGCTGTTGCTTCTCTAAAGACTTGGAAAAGAAAATTTCTTAGCAAACCCCCAAAGTGTCTGTAAAAGTTGGCTGTCAGATCATCGGGGCCTGGAGAGTTATCTGATTTTAAGTGCATGAGTGCTTTGTCGAAGTAAAATCCTCATCACATTCTTCCCTGAAACCACTGTGAATTTGGAGAATAAAATCTTTAATTTTGTTTAAAAAAAATTCAGAATCTGCTATAGAAAAAGATGAGCTATATGGCTTTTGATAGAATGCACTTTTTTCTTTTGCAATTAATTTTGGGCCTGTGCAATCCATACCATTAATTGTAAAAGTTTTGATAGAATTCTTCTCCTACTGTTTTTTTCCAATCTACAAAAATACACAGAATTTTTCTCTCCTTCTTCAGTCCATTTAGATCTTGACCTGATAAATGCCCCTCGAGCTTTTCTTTCATAAATTCTATCAAGTTTGCATTGTCATGACGAGAGTTTATTTTGGTCGTTTTAATTGAATTAAATTTATTTTATTTTAATTAGTTTGATTAAATAATTTCATGGTTCCTTCAATGATGGTAATTTTCCCAGGACCTGAGGAACCAAATCATCCCCACACTATCACACAAACGCCACCATGTTTGACTGTTGGCGTTGTAAAAAGGATGTCAGCAAGTAGATAAAATCCCACAATGCAGACGAAAAGTATCTGTGGCATATCTCCTGCTGCCGGTAGGGGCGCTAATTTAGGAAACGCTCCTGTGGGTCCTATTATAGCAGGGATGAGCAATCTTATCCAGAAACAAAAACTTTCACCCACACTGGCCTTTTCTGACAGGGTCAGTGTGGGTGAAGGTTTTTGTTCAAACCAAGCAGTTACACACCTGTGTCTCCTAATCAAGTTCCTCTGCATAGACGCTACTGCTTGATTAGTGGATCAGGTGTGTAGCTGCTTGGTTAGTGGGATCAGGTGTGTAGCTGCTTGGTTAGTGGGATCAGGTGTGTAACTGCTTGGTTAGTGGGATCAGGTGTGTAACTGCTTGGTTAGTGGGGTCAGGTGTGTAACTGCTTGGTTAGTGGGATCAGGTGTGTAACTGCTTGGTTAGTGGGATCAGGTGTGTAACTGCTTGAGTAGTGGGATCAGGTGTGTAACTGCTTGAGTAGTGGGATCAGGTGTGTAACTGCTTGGTTAGTGGGGTCAGGTGTGTAACTGCTTGGTTAGTGGGATCAGATGTGTAACTGCTTGGTTAGTGGGATCAGATGTGTAACTGCTTGGTTAGTGGGGTCAGGTGTGTAGCTGCTTGGTTAGTGGGATCAGGTGTGTAACTGCTTGTTTAGTGGGATCAGATGTGTAACTGCTTGGTTAGTGAGATCAGATGTGTAACTGCTTGGTTAGTGAGATCAGATGTGTAACTGCTTGGTTAGTGGGATCAGGTGTGTAACTGCTTGGTTAGTGGGATCAGATGTGTAACTGCTTGGTTAGTGGGATCAGGTGTGTAACTGCTTGGTTAGTGGGATCAGGTGTGTAGCTGCTTGGTTAGTGGGATCAGGTGTGTAGCTGCTTGGTTAGTGGGATCAGGTGTATAACTGCTTGGTTAGTGGGATCAGGTGTGTAACTGCTTGGTTAGTGGGATCAGGTGTGTAACTGCTTGGTTAGTGGGGTCAGGTGTGTAACTGCTTGGTTAGTGGGATCAGTTGTGTAACTGCTTGTTTAGTGGGATCAGATGTGTAACTTGCTTGGTTAGTGGGGTCAGGTGTGTAACTGCTTGGTTAGTGGGGTCAGGTGTGTAACTGCTTGGTTAGTGGGATCAGATGTGTAACTGCTTGGTTAGTGGGATCAGATGTGTAGCTGCTTGGTTAGTGGGATCAGGTGTGTAACTGCTTGGTTAGTGAGATCAGGTGTGTAACTGCTTGGTTAGTGAGATCAGATGTGTAACTGCTTGGTTAGTGAGATCAGATGTGTAACTGCTTGGTTAGTGGGATCAGATGTGTAACTGCTTGGTTAGTGGGATCAGGTGTGTAACTGCTTGGTTAGTGGTATCAGATGTGTAACTGCTTGGTTAGTGGGGTCAGATGTGTAACTGCTTGGTTAGTGGATCAGGTGTGTAACTGCTTGGTTAGTGGGATCAGGTGTGTAACTGCTTGAGTAGTGGGATCAGGTGTGTAGCTGCTTGGTTAGTGGGGTCAGGTGTGTAACTGCTTGATTAGTGGGATCAGGTGTGTAGCTGCTTGGTTAGTGGGGTCAGGTGTGTAACTGCTTGAGTAGTGGGATCAGGTGTGTAACTGCTTGGTTAGTGGATTAAGTGTGTAGCTGCTTGATTAGTGGGATCAGGTGTGTAACTGCTTGGTTAGTGGGGTCAGGTGTGTAGCTGCTTGGTTAGAGGGATCAGATGTGTAACTTGCTTGGTTAGTGGGGTCAGATGTGTAACTGCTTGGTTAGTGGGGTCAGGTGTGTAACTGCTTGGTTAGTGGGATCAGTTGTGTAACTGCTTGTTTAGTGGGATCAGATGTCTAACTTGCTTGGTTAGTGGGGTCAGGTGTGTAACTGCTTGGTTAGTGGGGTCAGGTGTGTAACTGCTTGGTTAGAGGGATCAGATGTGTAACTTGCTTGGTTAGTGGGATCAGGTGTGTAACTGCTTGGTTAGTGGGATCAGATGTGTAGTTGCTTGGTTAGTGGGATCAGGTGTGTAGCTGCCTGGTTAGTGGGATCAGATGTGTAACTCCTTGGTTAGTGGGATCAGGTGTGTAACTGCTTGGTTAGTGAGATCAGATGTGTAACTGCTTGGTTAGTGGGATCAGGTGTGTAACTGCTTGGTTAGTGAGATCAGATGTGTAACTGCTTGGTTAGTGGGATCAGATGTGTAACTGCTTGGTTAGTGAGATCAGATGTGTAGTTGCTTGGTTAGTGGGATCAGGTGTGTAACTGCTTGGTTAGTGGGATCAGGTGTGTAGCTGCTTGGTTAGTGGGATCAGGTGTGTAGCTGCTTGGTTAGTGGGATCAGGTGTGTAACTGCTTGGTTAGTGGGATCAGGTGTGTAACTGCTTGGTTAGTGGGATCAGATGTGTAACTGCTTGGTTAGTGGGATCAGGTGTGTAACTGCTTGGTTAGTGGGATCAGGTGTGTAGCTGCTTGGTTAGTGGGATCAGGTGTGTAGCTGCTTGGTTAGTGGGATCAGGTGTGTAACTGCTGGGTTAGTGGGATCAGGTGTGTAACTGCTTGGTTAGTGGGATCCGGTGTGTAACTGCTTGGTTAGTGGGGTCAGGTGTGTAACTGCTTGGTTAGTGGGATCAGGTGTGTAACTGCTTGGTTAGTGGGATCAGATGTGTAGCTGCTTAGTTAGTGGGATCAGGTGTGTAACTGCTTGGTTAGTGGGGTCAGATGTGTAACTGCTTGGTTAGTGGGATCAGGTGTGTAACTGCTTGGTTAGTGGTATCAGATGTGTAACTGCTTGGTTAGTGGGGTCAGATGTGTAACTGCTTGGTTAGTGGGATCAGGTGTGTAACTGCTTGGTTAGTGGATCAGGTGTGTAACTGCTTGGTTAGTGGGATCAGATGTGTAACTGCTTGGTTAGTGGGGTCAGATGTGTAACTGCTTGGTTAGTGGGATCAGGTGTGTAACTGCTTGGTTAGTGGATCAGGTGTGTAACTGCTTGAGTAGTGGGATCAGGTATGTAGCTGCTTGGTTAGTGGGGTCAGGTGTGTAACTGCTTGATTAGTGGGATCAGGTGTGTAGCTGCTTGGTTAGTGGGGTCAGGTGTGTAACTGCTTGAGTAGTGGGATCAGGTGTGTAACTGCTTGGTTACTGGATTAAGTGTGTAGCTGCTTGATTAGTGGGATCAGGTGTGTAACTGCTTGGTTAGTGGGGTCAGGTGTGTAGCTGCTTGGTTAGTGGGATCAGGTGTGTAGCTGCTTGGTTAGTGGGATCAGGTTTGTAGCTGCTTGGTTAGTGGGATCAGGTGTGAAACTGCTTGGTTAGTGAGATCAGATGTGTAACTGCTTGGTTAGTGGGATCAGATGTGTAACTGCTTGGTTAGTGAGATCAGATGTGTAGTTGCTTGGTTAGTGGGATCAGGTGTGTAACTGCTTGGTTAGTGAGATCAGATGTGTAACTGCTTGGTTAGTGGGGTCAGATGTGTAACTGCTTGGTTAGTGGGATCAGGTGTGTAACTGCTTGGTTAGTGGTATCAGATGTGTAACTGCTTGGTTAGTGGGGTCAGATGTGTAACTGCTCGGTTAGTGGGATCAGGTGTGTAACTGCTTGGTTAGTGGTGTCAGGTGTGTAACTGCTCGGTTAGTGGGGTCAGGTGTGTAACTGCTTGGTTAGTGGGGTCAGGTGTGTAGCTGCTTGGTTAGTGGGATCAGGTGTGTAACTGCTTGGTTAGTGGGATCAGGTGTGTAACTGCTTGGTTAGTGGGATCAGATGTGTAACTGCTTGGTTAGTGGGATCAGGTGTGTAACTGCTTGGTTAGTGGGATCAGGTGTGTAGCTGCTTGGTTAGTGGGATCAGGTGTGTAGCTGCTTGGTTAGTGGGATCAGGTGTGTAACTGCTTGGTTAGTGGGATCAGGTGTGTAACTGCTTGGTTAGTGGGATCAGGTGTGTAACTGCTTGGTTAGTGGGGTCAGGTGTGTAACTGCTTGGTTAGTGGGGTCAGGTGTGTAACTGCTTGGTTAGAGGGATCAGATGTGTAACTTGCTTGGTTAGTGGGGTCAGATGTGTAACTGCTTGGTTAGTGGGGTCAGGTGTGTAACTGCTTGGTTAGTGGGGTCAGTTGTGTAACTGCTTGTTTAGTGGGGTCAGATGTGTAACTTGCTTTGTTAGTGGGGTCAGGTGTGTAACTGCTTGGTTAGTGGGGTCAGGTGTGTAACTGCTTGGTTAGTGGGGTCAGGTGTGTAACTGCTTGGTTAGTGGGATCAGATGTGTAACTTGCTTGGTTAGTGGGATCAGGTGTGTGTGTAGTTGCTTGTTTAGTGGGATCAGGTGTGTAGCTGCTTGGTTAGCGGGATCAGATGTGTAACTCCTTGGTTAGTGGGATCAGGTGTGTAACTGCTTGGTTAGTGAGATCAGAAGTGTAACTGCTTGGTTAGTGGGATCAGGTGTGTAACTGCTTCGTTAGTGAGATCAGATGTGTAACTGCTTGGTTAGTGGGATCAGATGTGTAACTGCTTGGTTAGTGAGATCAGATGTGTAGTTGTTTGGTTAGTGGGATCAGGTGTGTAACTGCTTGGTTAGTGGGATCAGGTGTGTAGCTGCTTGGTTAGTGGGATCCGGTGTGTAGCTGCTTGGTTAGTGGGATCAGGTGTGTAACTGCTTGGTTAGTGGGATCAGGTGTGTAACTGCTTGGTTAGTGGGATCAGGTGTGTAACTGCTTGGTTAGTGGATTAAGTGTGTAGCTGCTTGATTAGTGGGATAAGGTGTGTAACTGCTTGGTTAGTGGGGTCAGGTGTGTAGCTGCTTGGTTAGAGGGATCAGATGTGTAACTTGCTTGGTTAGTGGGGTCAGATGTGTAACTGCTTGGTTAGTGGGGTCAGGTGTGTAACTGCTTGGTTAGTGGGGTCAGTTGTGTAACTGCTTGTTTAGTGGGATCAGATGTGTAACTTGCTTGGTTAGTGGGGTCAGGTGTGTAACTGCTTGGTTAGTGGGGTCAGGTGTGTAACTGCTTGGTTAGTGGGGTCAGGTGTGTAACTGCTTGGTTAGTGGGATCAGATGTGTAACTTGCTTGGTTAGTGGGATCAGGTGTGTGTGTAGTTGCTTGTTTAGTGGGATCAGGTGTGTAACTGCTTGGTTAGCGGGATCAGATGTGTAACTCCTTGGTTAGTGGGATCAGGTGTGTAACTGCTTGGTTAGTGAGATCAGAAGTGTAACTGCTTGGTTAGTGGGATCAGGTGTGTAACTGCTTCGTTAGTGAGATCAGATGTGTAACTGCTTGGTTAGTGGGATCAGGTGTGTAACTGCTTGGTTAGTGGGATCAGATGTGTAACTCCTTGGTTAGTGGGATCAGGTGTGTAACTGCTTGGTTAGTGAGATCAGAAGTGTAACTGCTTGGTTAGTGGGATCAGGTGTGTAACTGCTTCGTTAGTGAGATCAGGTGTGTAGCTGCTTGGTTAGTGGGATCAGGTGTGTAGCTGCTTGGTTAGCGGGATCAGATGTGTAACTTCTTGGTTAGTGGGATCAGGTGTGTAACTGCTTGGTTAGTGAGATCAGAAGTGTAACTGCTTGGTTAGTGGGATCAGGTGTGTAACTGCTTCGTTAGTGAGATCAGATGTGTAACTGCTTGGTTAGTGGGATCAGATGTGTAACTGCTTGGTTAGTGAGATCAGATGTGTAGTTGTTTGGTTAGTGGGATCAGGTGTGTAACTGCTTGGTTAGTGGGATCAGGTGTGTAGCTGCTTGGTTAGTGGGATCCGGTGTGTAGCTGCTTGGTTAGTGGGATCAGGTGTGTAACTGCTTGGTTAGTGGGATCAGGTGTGTAACTGCTTGGTTAGTGGGATCAGGTGTGTAACTGCTTGGTTAGTGGATTAAGTGTGTAGCTGCTTGATTAGTGGGATAAGGTGTGTAACTGCTTGGTTAGTGGGGTCAGGTGTGTAGCTGCTTGGTTAGAGGGATCAGATGTGTAACTTGCTTGGTTAGTGGGGTCAGATGTGTAACTGCTTGGTTAGTGGGGTCAGGTGTGTAACTGCTTGGTTAGTGGGGTCAGTTGTGTAACTGCTTGTTTAGTGGGATCAGATGTGTAACTTGCTTGGTTAGTGGGGTCAGGTGTGTAACTGCTTGGTTAGTGGGGTCAGGTGTGTAACTGCTTGGTTAGTGGGGTCAGGTGTGTAACTGCTTGGTTAGTGGGATCAGATGTGTAACTTGCTTGGTTAGTGGGATCAGGTGTGTGTGTAGTTGCTTGTTTAGTGGGATCAGGTGTGTAACTGCTTGGTTAGCGGGATCAGATGTGTAACTCCTTGGTTAGTGGGATCAGGTGTGTAACTGCTTGGTTAGTGAGATCAGAAGTGTAACTGCTTGGTTAGTGGGATCAGGTGTGTAACTGCTTCGTTAGTGAGATCAGATGTGTAACTGCTTGGTTAGTGGGATCAGGTGTGTAACTGCTTGGTTAGTGGGATCAGATGTGTAGCTGCTTAGTTAGTGGGATCAGGTGTGTAACTGCTTGGTTAGTGAGATCAGGTGTGTAACTGCTTGGTTAGTGAGATCAGATGTGTAACTGCTTGGTTAGTGGGGTCAGATGTGTAACTGCTTGGTTAGTGGGATCAGGTGTGTAACTGCTTGGTTAGTGGATCAGGTGTGTAACTGCTTGGTTAGTGGGATCAGGTGTGTAACTGCTTGAGTAGTGGGATCAGGTATGTAGCTGCTTGGTTAGTGGGGTCAGGTGTGTAGCTGCTTGAGTAGTGGGATCAGGTATGTAGCTGCTTGGTTAGTGGGGTCAGGTGTGTAACTGCTTGATTAGTGGGATCAGGTGTGTAACTGCTTGGTTAGTGGATTAAGTGTGTAGCTGCTTGATTAGTGGTGTCAGGTGTGTAACTGCTCGGTTAGTGGGGTCAGGTGTGTAACTGCTTGGTTAGTGGGGTCAGGTGTGTAGCTGCTTGGTTAGTGGGATCAGGTGTGTAACTGCTTGGTTAGTGGGATCAGGTGTGTAACTGCTTGGTTAGTGGGATCAGATGTGTAACTGCTTGGTTAGTGGGATCAGGTGTGTAACTGCTTGGTTAGTGGGATCAGGTGTGTAGCTGCTTGGTTAGTGGGATCAGGTGTGTAGCTGCTTGGTTAGTGGGATCAGGTGTGTAACTGCTTGGTTAGTGGGATCAGGTGTGTAACTGCTTGGTTAGTGGGATCAGGTGTGTAACTGCTTGGTTAGTGGGGTCAGGTGTGTAACTGCTTGGTTAGTGGGGTCAGGTGTGTAACTGCTTGGTTAGAGGGATCAGATGTGTAACTTGCTTGGTTAGTGGGGTCAGATGTGTAACTGCTTGGTTAGTGGGGTCAGGTGTGTAACTGCTTGGTTAGTGGGGTCAGTTGTGTAACTGCTTGTTTAGTGGGGTCAGATGTGTAACTTGCTTTGTTAGTGGGGTCAGGTGTGTAACTGCTTGGTTAGTGGGGTCAGGTGTGTAACTGCTTGGTTAGTGGGGTCAGGTGTGTAACTGCTTGGTTAGTGGGATCAGATGTGTAACTTGCTTGGTTAGTGGGATCAGGTGTGTGTGTAGTTGCTTGTTTAGTGGGATCAGGTGTGTAGCTGCTTGGTTAGCGGGATCAGATGTGTAACTCCTTGGTTAGTGGGATCAGGTGTGTAACTGCTTGGTTAGTGAGATCAGAAGTGTAACTGCTTGGTTAGTGGGATCAGGTGTGTAACTGCTTCGTTAGTGAGATCAGATGTGTAACTGCTTGGTTAGTGGGATCAGATGTGTAACTGCTTGGTTAGTGAGATCAGATGTGTAGTTGTTTGGTTAGTGGGATCAGGTGTGTAACTGCTTGGTTAGTGGGATCAGGTGTGTAGCTGCTTGGTTAGTGGGATCCGGTGTGTAGCTGCTTGGTTAGTGGGATCAGGTGTGTAACTGCTTGGTTAGTGGGATCAGGTGTGTAACTGCTTGGTTAGTGGGATCAGGTGTGTAACTGCTTGGTTAGTGGATTAAGTGTGTAGCTGCTTGATTAGTGGGATAAGGTGTGTAACTGCTTGGTTAGTGGGGTCAGGTGTGTAGCTGCTTGGTTAGAGGGATCAGATGTGTAACTTGCTTGGTTAGTGGGGTCAGATGTGTAACTGCTTGGTTAGTGGGGTCAGGTGTGTAACTGCTTGGTTAGTGGGGTCAGTTGTGTAACTGCTTGTTTAGTGGGATCAGATGTGTAACTTGCTTGGTTAGTGGGGTCAGGTGTGTAACTGCTTGGTTAGTGGGGTCAGGTGTGTAACTGCTTGGTTAGTGGGGTCAGGTGTGTAACTGCTTGGTTAGTGGGATCAGATGTGTAACTTGCTTGGTTAGTGGGATCAGGTGTGTGTGTAGTTGCTTGTTTAGTGGGATCAGGTGTGTAACTGCTTGGTTAGCGGGATCAGATGTGTAACTCCTTGGTTAGTGGGATCAGGTGTGTAACTGCTTGGTTAGTGAGATCAGAAGTGTAACTGCTTGGTTAGTGGGATCAGGTGTGTAACTGCTTGGTTAGTGGGATCAGGTGTGTAACTGCTTGGTTAGTGGGATCAGGTGTGTAACTGCTTGGTTAGTGGGATCAGATGTGTAGCTGCTTAGTTAGTGGGATCAGGTGTGTAACTGCTTGGTTAGTGAGATCAGGTGTGTAACTGCTTGGTTAGTGAGATCAGATGTGTAACTGCTTGGTTAGTGGGGTCAGATGTGTAACTGCTTGGTTAGTGGGATCAGGTGTGTAACTGCTTGGTTAGTGGATCAGGTGTGTAACTGCTTGGTTAGTGGGATCAGGTGTGTAACTGCTTGAGTAGTGGGATCAGGTATGTAGCTGCTTGGTTAGTGGGGTCAGGTGTGTAACTGCTTGAGTAGTGGGATCAGGTATGTAGCTGCTTGGTTAGTGGGGTCAGGTGTGTAACTGCTTGATTAGTGGGATCAGGTGTGTAGCTGCTTGGTTAGTGGGGTCAGGTGTGTAACTGCTTGAGTAGTGGGATCAGGTGTGTAACTACTTGGTTAGTGGATTAAGTGTGTAGCTGCTTGATTAGTGGGATCAGGTGTGTAACTGCTTGGTTAGTGGGGTCAGGTGTGTAGCTGCTTGGTTAGTGGGATCAGGTGTGTAGCTGCTTGGTTAGTGGGATCAGGTTTGTAGCTGCTTGGTTAGTGGGATCAGGTGTGTAGCTGCTTGGTTAGTGGGATCAGGTGTGTAGCTGCTTGGTTAGTGGGATCAGGTGTGTAACTGCTTGAGTAGTGGGATCAGGTGTGTAGCTGCTTGGTTAGTGGGGTCAGGTTTGTAACTGCTTGATTAGTGGGATCAGGTGTGTAACTGCTTGATTAGTGGGATCAGGTGTGTAGCTGCTTGGTTAGTGGGGTCAGGTGTGTAACTGCTTGAGTAGTGGGATCAGGTGTGTAACTGCTTGGTTAGTGGATTAAGTGTGTAGCTGCTTGATTAGTGGGATAAGGTGTGTAACTGCTTGGTTAGTGGGGTCAGGTGTGTAGCTGCTTGGTTAGAGGGATCAGATGTGTAACTTGCTTGGTTAGTGGGGTCAGATGTGTAACTGCTTGGTTAGTGGGGTCAGGTGTGTAACTGCTTGGTTAGTGGGGTCAGTTGTGTAACTGCTTGTTTAGTGGGATCAGATGTGTAACTTGCTTTGTTAGTGGGGTCAGGTGTGTAACTGCTTGGTTAGTGGGGTCAGGTGTGTAACTGCTTGGTTAGTGGGGTCAGGTGTGTAACTGCTTGGTTAGTGGGGTCAGGTGTGTAACTGCTTGGTTAGTGGGATCAGATGTGTAACTTGCTTGGTTAGTGGGATCAGGTGTGTGTGTAGTTGCTTGTTTAGTGGGATCAGGTGTGTAACTGCTTGGTTAGCGGGATCAGATGTGTAACTCCTTGGTTAGTGGGATCAGGTGTGTAACTGCTTGGTTAGTGAGATCAGAAGTGTAACTGCTTGGTTAGTGGGATCAGGTGTGTAACTGCTTCGTTAGTGAGATCAGATGTGTAACTCCTTGGTTAGTGGGATCAGGTGTGTAACTGCTTGGTTAGTGGGATCAGATGTGTAGCTGCTTAGTTAGTGGGATCAGGTGTGTAACTGCTTGGTTAGTGAGATCAGGTGTGTAACTGCTTGGTTAGTGAGATCAGATGTGTAACTGCTTGGTTAGTGGGGTCAGATGTGTAACTGCTTGGTTAGTGGGATCAGGTGTGTAACTGCTTGGTTAGTGGATCAGGTGTGTAACTGCTTGGTTAGTGGGATCAGGTGTGTAACTGCTTGAGTAGTGGGATCAGGTATGTAGCTGCTTGGTTAGTGGGGTCAGGTGTGTAACTGCTTGAGTAGTGGGATCAGGTATGTAGCTGCTTGGTTAGTGGGGTCAGGTGTGTAACTGCTTGATTAGTGGGATCAGGTGTGTAGCTGCTTGGTTAGTGGGGTCAGGTGTGTAACTGCTTGAGTAGTGGGATCAGGTGTGTAACTGCTTGGTTAGTGGATTAAGTGTGTAGCTGCTTGATTAGTGGGATCAGGTGTGTAACTGCTTGGTTAGTGGGGTCAGGTGTGTAGCTGCTTGGTTAGTGGGATCAGGTGTGTAGCTGCTTGGTTAGTGGGATCAGGTTTGTAGCTGCTTGGTTAGTGGGATCAGGTGTGTAGCTGCTTGGTTAGTGGGATCAGGTGTGTAGCTGCTTGGTTAGTGGGGTCAGGTGTGTAACTGCTTGAGTAGTGGGATCAGGTGTGTAACTGCTTGGTTAGTGGATTAAGTGTGTAGCTGCTTGATTAGTGGGATAAGGTGTGTAACTGCTTGGTTAGTGGGGTCAGGTGTGTAGCTGCTTGGTTAGAGGGATCAGATGTGTAACTTGCTTGGTTAGTGGGGTCAGATGTGTAACTGCTTGGTTAGTGGGGTCAGGTGTGTAACTGCTTGGTTAGTGGGGTCAGTTGTGTAACTGCTTGTTTAGTGGGATCAGATGTGTAACTTGCTTTGTTAGTGGGGTCAGGTGTGTAACTGCTTGGTTAGTGGGGTCAGGTGTGTAACTGCTTGGTTAGTGGGGTCAGGTGTGTAACTGCTTGGTTAGTGGGATCAGATGTGTAACTTGCTTGGTTAGTGGGATCAGGTGTGTGTGTAGTTGCTTGTTTAGCGGGATCAGGTGTGTAGCTGCTTGGTTAGCGGGATCAGATGTGTAACTCCTTGGTTAGTGGGATCAGGTGTGTAACTGCTTGGTTAGTGAGATCAGAAGTGTAACTGCTTGGTTAGTGGGATCAGGTGTGTAACTGCTTCGTTAGTGAGATCAGATGTGTAACTGCTTGGTTAGTGGGATCAGATGTGTAACTGCTTGGTTAGTGAGATCAGATGTGTAGTTGCTTGGTTAGTGGGATCAGGTGTGTAACTGCTTGGTTAGTGGGATCAGGTGTGTAGCTGCTTGGTTAGTGGGATCCGGTGTGTAGCTGCTTGGTTAGTGGGATCAGGTGTGTAACTGCTTGGTTAGTGGGATCAGGTGTGTAACTGCTTGGTTAGTGGGATCAGGTGTGTAGCTGCTTGGTTAGTGGGATCAGGTGTGTAGCTGCTTGGTTAGTGGGATCAGGTGTGTAACTGCTTGGTTAGTGGGATCAGGTGTGTAACTGCTTGGTTAGTGGGATCAGGTGTGTAACTGCTTGGTTAGTGGGATCAGATGTGTAGCTGCTTGGTTAGTGGGATCAGGTGTGTAACTGCTTGGTTAGTGAGATCAGATGTGTAACTGCTTGGTTAGTGAGATCAGATGTGTAACTGCTTGGTTAGTGGGGTCAGATGTGTAACTGCTTGGTTAGTGGGATCAGGTGTGTAACTGCTTGGTTAGTGGATCAGGTGTGTAACTGCTTGAGTAGTGGGATCAGGTATGTAGCTGCTTGGTTAGTGGGGTCAGGTGTGTAACTGCTTGATTAGTGGGATCAGGTGTGTAGCTGCTTGGTTAGTGGGGTCAGGTGTGTAACTGCTTGAGTAGTGGGATCAGGTGTGTAACTGCTTGGTTAGTGGATTAAGTGTGTAGCTGCTTGATTAGTGGGATCAGGTGTGTAACTGCTTGGTTAGTGGGGTCAGGTGTGTAGCTGCTTGGTTAGTGGGATCAGGTGTGTAGCTGCTTGGTTAGTGGGATCAGGTTTGTAGCTGCTTGGTTAGTGGGATCAGGTGTGAAACTGCTTGGTTAGTGAGATCAGATGTGTAACTGCTTGGTTAGTGGGATCAGATGTGTAACTGCTTGGTTAGTGAGATCAGATGTGTAGTTGCTTGGTTAGTGGGATCAGGTGTGTAACTGCTTGGTTAGTGAGATCAGATGTGTAACTGCTTGGTTAGTGGGGTCAGATGTGTAACTGCTTGGTTAGTGGGATCAGGTGTGTAACTGCTTGGTTAGTGGGATCAGGTGTGTAACTGCTTGGTTAGTGGGATCAGATGTGTAACTGCTTGGTTAGTGGGATCAGGTGTGTAACTGCTTGAGTAGTGGGATCAGGTGTGTAGCTGCTTGGTTAGTGGGATCAGGTGTGTAGCTGCTTGGTTAGTGGGATCAGGTGTGTAACTGCTTGGTTAGTGGGATCAGGTGTGTAACTGCTTGGTTAGTGGGATCAGGTGTGTAACTGCTTGGTTAGTGGGGTCAGGTGTGTAACTGCTTGGTTAGTGGGGTCAGGTGTGTAACTGCTTGGTTAGTGGGGTCAGGTGTGTAGCTGCTTGGTTAGTGGGATCAGGTGTGTAACTGCTTGGTTAGTGTGATCAGATGTGTAGTTGCTTGGTTAGTGGGATCAGGTGTGTAACTGCTTGGTTAGTGGGATCAGGTGTGTAGCTGCTTGGTTAGTGGGATCAGTTGTGTAGCTGCTTGGTTAGTGGGATCAGGTGTGTAGCTCCTTGGTTAGTGGGATCAGGTGTGTAGCTGCTTGGTTAGTGGGATCAGGTGTGTAACTGCTTGGTTAGTGGGATCAGGTGTGTAGCTGCTTGGTTAGTGGGATCAGGTGTGTTACTGCTTGGTTAGTGGGGTCAGGTGTATAACCGCTTGGTTAGTGGGATCAGTTGTGTAACTGCTTGGTTAGTGGATCAGGTGTGTAACTGCTTGAGTAGTGGGATCAGGTGTGTAACTGCTTGAGTAGTGGGATCAGGCGTGTAACTGCTTGGTTAGTGGGATCAGATGTGTAACTGCTTGATTAGTGGTGTCAGGTGTGTAACTGCTTGGTTAGTGGGGTCAGATGTGTAACTGCTTGGTTAGTGGGGTCAGGTGTGTAACTGCTTGGTTAGTGGGATCAGGTGTGTAACTGCTTGGTTAGTGGATCAGGTGTGTAACTGCTTGGTTAGTGGGGTCAGGTGTGTAGCTGCTTGGTTAGTGGGATCAGGTGTGTAACTGCTTGGTTAGTGGGATCAGATGTGTAGTTGCTTGGTTAGTGGGATCAGGTGTGTAACTGCTTGGTTAGTGGGGTCAGGTGTGTAGCTGCTTGGTTAGTGGGATCAGGTGTGTAACTGCTTGGTTAGTGGGGTCAGGTGTGTAACTGCTTGGTTAGTGGGAACCGGTGTGTAACTGCTTGGTTAGTGGGAACAGGTGTGTAACTGCTTGGTTAGTGGGATCAGGTGTGTAACTGCTTGGTTAGTGGGATCAGGTATGTAACTGCTTGGTTAGTGGGGTCAGGTGTGTAACTGCTTGGTTAGTGGGATCAGGTGTGTAACTGCTTGGTTATTGGGGTCAGGTGTGTAACTGCTTGGTTAGTGGGATCAGGTGTGTAACTGCTTGGTTAGTGGGGTCAGGTGTGTAACTGCTTGGTTAGTGGGGTCACGTGTCTAACAGCTTGAGTAGTGGTTTCAACTGTGTGTAACCCAATTAAAACATGTGGTTACAAGTGGTGATGCTATAGTAGAAATAGTGTTAAAAGTGCTTAAATAAGGTTTAGTTTAAAAGGGTTTAAGAAGGTTAAAATCATTTTAAAACGTGTGATGTGTGGTTTTGTTTATTAAAGAGTGTACTGTTTTCCTGGAAACTGTCTAAACCAGCAGCAGTTACGGGGTGAATGACGTGCTGCGGGAGTACCGGTCGGGGAGGTGTTTCCGCACGGACGAGAGAGGGGAGGGACGGCGGACGACGGAACCGGAAGGGAGCGGTGAGTGAGCGGATACAGAGAACTTCTGTGTTGTATGTTAAGTTTAGAGTGCACAACCCATTGTGTAATTTATATCTTAGAATTGTTTACACAACAGTCGGGGTGAGAGTATAAATTATATATTGTGGGAACGTGGGGGATTTCTACCCGGAGTTCAAAGAGCGTTTAGGTGTGTGCTAATGCTACTGCTAATGCTAAGCGCTCGACGTGTAGCATAGAGTCGGTTCATTACCCGGGAACGGGCATTTGCTAGCTTAAGTTGAACTAGCTCAGTTGAACTGTTGGAGGGGGGAGCTGCTGCTTCCCACCACCAGAGGGCAGAGCAGAGACCTGGGACGAAGTTTGGAGCAACCAGGGCTTCACTCAGCGTGTTTGTGGCGACGCGGGAGAGAGGACAGACATCAGACGGTGACTGTGCGAGATGCCAACCTGCTGCTAGACCTGCTGCTAGACCTGCTGCTAGACCTGCTGCCAGACCTGCTGCCAGACCTGCTGCCAGACCTGCTGCTAAACCTGCTGCTAAACCTGCTGCTAAACCTGCCGCTAACCCTGCCGCTAACCCTGCCGCTAGACCTGCCGCTAGACCTGCCGCTAGACCTGCCGCTAACCCTGCCGCTAACCCTGCCGCTAACCCTGCCGCTAGACCTGCCGCTAGACCTGCCGCTAGACCTGCCGCTAACCCTGCCGCTAACCCTGCCGCTAACCCTGCCGCTAACCCTGCCGCTAGACCTGCCGCTAACCCTGCCGCTAACCCTGCCGCTAGACCTGCCGCTAGACCTGCCGCTAGACCTGCCGCTAGACCTGCCGCTAGACCTGCCGCTCGACCTGCCGCTGGACCTGCCGCTAAACCTGCTGCTAAACCTGCAGCCGGGACGGGTAAAGAAAGACCAACCAGGAACATGGTCTCAGGTACCACACTTGTTCTGTTGCTCACGGAGGAGCGAAGGGGCCATTCAGTTTTGGGCCACAACGACCACAAGCACCGAACCAGGGCTGCAACTTGATATTCTGTTCTAACATCATTTTGGTTTTGCCGGCTTTAGGGCACAGTATCCAGGTGTGTGTGTGTGTGTGTGTGTGTGGGTCCACGGATTATACGGGTTGAATGTAAGTGACATTGAGATGGTTAATTGTCATGTTCTAGGAGGATCCATTTGGGTGTTAAAGTGCAGTGTGTTGTTTGTTATGCACCGGCAGTGTTGGACCACCTTCAGAGGGTTTCCTGAAGAAAGGGACGTTTCAGTTTGAACAACATTCCTATTGTCATTTTATTTTTCACTTTAAATCAAAACTCTTTCTGTAGTTAAGTAAATAATTGAGACTTGTTTTTCTATCAAACCTGAGTTGTGTGATTTTATTATACTTACCAGCTTAGAGGGAATGATTTCATATGGAAGGAGACACACAGACACGTGTGGCTAGAAACCTTTATTAAAACCATAACTTCAAAGGCAAGTTCATAATAGGCAGGTTTAAGCACCTGCAGGTGTGTACGGTAAACAGGGATCCTGGACAATAATGATTAAAACTGAGTTAATCAGGGTTAACACATATTAGAAGAACCCAGAAGCCCCGCCCTTATCAGTATACCTGCTGAGGGGGGCGCTACACGTGGAACTGCTTGGTTGGAACAAAACCCTTCATCCCCACCGGCCCTTGCTGGGTACGATTGGCCACCCCTCCCTGTATTGGAGGGCACGCGACCTATGTGGTGTGGTCGTGTAGGATGGAGGACTTGTAGGAGTTGGATTCGTATGTCTACAGAACATCATCCCAAAGACTTGGGGGTCATCAGTGTTTTTTGTGTTGTTTTTTTGTGTTGTTTTTTGTTTTACAAATGTGAGACGAGCACCAGTTAGATTTAATCGACCTGACTCATCCGGGCTCCCTGAGACGGCCTTCGATGGACAGGGCTGTACATGTATTCCTGTTATGGACACTATGTCGAAATAAGTGGACCAAAAACAATGCAGCCGTGGGCAGACGAAAACCACGGCTCAAATGACGGTGTGGGTACTAACATCTGTCACCTGTGCCCCCTAGGTCCGGCGGACATCCAGACAGTCTTGACTCAGAAAAACGGACCGTGTGTGTAACCTTGAACTGGAGACCAGACGGTAGTACGGCGTAAGACTGGTCATCACAAAGGTGCAGAATGGAGCAGCCCTCGTCCTACGTCTTGAGAGTAAGCAAACCAGCCCATGGCAAACACTTCCTCACGGCTCTGTCTTTAGCCCCGTTTCATTTGAGAACACATTGACCCCCCCCCATAAATGACTAAAAATCAAATTCAGACGTCATTCAAGTTTTAGCTGTATTAATAAAGTTTGTACGTAACTCACTAATGTCAGTTATTCAAAATACTATTGAATAATGACGTTAACTAATATCTAATAATAATAACTAATATAATAAAAAAAATCGCTTCTATGCACTGCTTTCGTGCACTACCTGTTGACACATGTACACGCTATCGGACTCGAACCTTGGTTTTTTTGTCTCCTGACTAGATCCTTGCTTGTGCTGTGTTAACTCTCAGCTGTACCTCACTCTGGATAAAAGCGTCTGCTAAATGAAGCTAACATTGTAATAACGAAAAGATGACCAATTTCATATTTAGGTTTAATTTTGCTTAAAAAATGTGTTGTTTATTTTTTGTCTTCGATTTAGTTGTGTGTAATTTCATTATTTCTTTCATCTGTATTTCTCCTTGAGGATCTGGGAATGTCGGGAGGGGGTGGGGGGAGGGGAGGTGAAGGGCTTACTGTGTTAAATTAGTTAATATGTGACTTGTATGTGCTAAACATTTTAAATGCCAATAAACTTTTTTTTTTAAAAATCTGACTGATTACATAACCACAAGAGGGCAGCAGATCCAATGAAAATTCAAATATCAGAATCAGCCATGGCCATGCAGGGTTTGCACTACATGGAATGTGACTCTGGTATCGTGGCTCTCTGTGTAGTTAACATAGAATAACAACACTACAACACAACAATCTTCACATATATATATACAAGGACTGACTTATCCAGTCGAAATAAGAGGTGATAAAGTGCAGTGGTGCAGAGAATATATCAGAGACGCTGAAATACATGCTAGCAGGTTACTTACATACATGCCTGAGGTAGATTGACATGACAGAGTGTACCAGTATATGTACAGTACAGTATATACAACATGTACAATACAGTATATACAACATGGTTGGATTTATTGACAGTGTTAAGTGTTCATTTGAATGACAGCTTGCAGAAAGAAACCGTTTTTATATCTGGTTGTGTTGGGGTACAGTGCTCTGTAGCGCCTACCAGTGGGGAGGAGTTGGAACAGGTTATGACTACACAGGGTGTGATGGGTCTGCAGTGATGTTGCCTGCCCGTTTGGTGAGTCTGGGGGTGTATAAGTCCTGAACGGTGTCGTATTTGCAAAGAAAATATATGCACATGAGACAAACTGTGAGCTAAATATGGAATTGTTTTATTAACTTCCGGACTTGCATTAACTTGCCGGAACAATTCACTCCTTCCGCCCAAGCCACATTCCTATCGGTCCAATACAATAATACCATATCTCCCCTTTCAAGAGATCAAAGGGTAGACTGCCTTTGTCTCATCAGGACTCAGAGAATTATTCTGCCTCTTTTGTAGAAAGGTCTCTTCCTATCTAATTCCTGTAAGGAAGAACAATGTTAACATTTACTTAACGTGCTCAAAACTATACCCCTTAACAACTCACATAGGCTTTGTTAACTTAACATAACATAGGGCTTTTTCCCATGTTCTTATTTCAGTCTCAGGTTCTCTTTTTTGTCAGTTCACAGGGTAAGCCTACTAGGCTTAACTATGGCTCTCCCAAACCTGGTTCTGAGTGTGGGAGTCTCTGCAGGTGATTCTTGGGGTACCACAGCAAGTGATGTGGGAGCCTGCACAGAAGTTGGCTCTGGCATTTGCTGCTGTGGTGGGGAACCTCTGACTTGTGCAGGTGAGGTATCAGGTGCTGCCGGTTGCGTCTCACCACCCACTGAGGTAGATCCACCAAGTAAGACCTCGAAGTGGGATGATTTTGGAGGACCGTTTTCAGACACCTTGGAGTCAGTTACCCATACTCATTCTCCCAGTGGCAAGTCAATAAGAGCTTTAGCACGGTGCTTCCGGTTATAGTTGTCAGCATCTGATGTCCCCTTCTCCTTTTCCTTCCAGGTGAACGCGATGCTGTCGGGCAGTACAGGGCCCAGCTGAGAGGGAAGAGTTGGCACCGTGGTGCGAAAATGTCCGCCCATGAGGAGCTGAGTTGGGCTGTAACAACTCTGGAGAGGTGTGGCTCTATAGGCAAGTAGAGCCAGGTGGGAGTCTCCTGCCTTTTTCAGGAAGTTTTTTCTTGGTCTGGACTGCCCGTCCTACGTCACCGTTACTCTGCAGAAACGTTGGGCTGCTGGTGACGTGTTGGAACCAATAGAGCCGTGTTTTTGTCCGTGGTTGGACCCAAGAACTTTGCCTTGATATCACCGAAAAAGTTCAGTGAAGTTGCTTCTGCAACCTTGCTACAGACGTTGCGGGACTTTTACACGCCAAAGAAGAAGGTATTGGAGCTGCGCCGGAAGTTACTGAATGCCGCCATTGGGGAGGGACTAACATGGCAAAAGATGGCGGAAGTAACGAACAATTTCCAATGCAGGAATTCTGGAGTAGAAAGCAGGCAGAAGGGACAGTCATCTGTGCATATGCGAGCGGATCATGTCGGAGTGCGTAGACACCGAGAGCCCAGCACTGCGCGGAACAAGAGGGAGGTCAGCGGCAGCCACCAGGACCGCTACAGGTGCCTCGGGAAAGGACACGGACCGGGGAGCTGCGCGTCAAAGACTTCCGGTGTCGCGGATGTGGAAAGAACGGACATCTGGAGCGAGCCTGTCGGAACCAGCGCACCGACGCCGGTAGGGACCAAGGGAGGTGGTCTGCTGGACATTCGTCTGCCCGCCCGCCTCGGACCAAAGGCGGGCGGGCAGGTGAACTTTGTGGACCAGGCAGACGCAACTCGCGAACCGGACTCAGGGACTGATTCTGAACAGCGAACTGATATGAGGCTGTATTCAGTAGAGACTGAGTGTGAGTATGTGAAACCTTATGTAACCAGGTTAAAATTAATGTTTTTATTTTATTTTGTTTGAGTATGAAATATCACCAAATCCTGTCTGTGTGCTGTTATTTGTGTTTACTACATTTTATTTTATGTCATTATTTACTTTTATGTGTTTTACAACGACCGTCATATACGTGTACTGTCGCTTTAAGAGAGAGGTCTTATGGGTACACGGAAGACGGAACGCGGGAGAGGCTATTTTTGTTTTGTGGGAGGAGTCTCAAGCAGCGATCGAGCCGAGCGACGCGTGTTTCTTACCGGAGGACAGTTTTGCTGGTTGAGGAGAACGTAACCTTGAGTATCCCTGTAAGAAGATACTGCAAGCTGTGGGATAAAATACTTGTTTATCCTTTCTTACATCGGAGTCCCGTGGACGGTTTCTCCTTCTAACGCACACGAGTGAAGTCCGGGCAGTGGTTGAACTTCGACCCCCACGTCCGTAAGAAACACCGCTCCCGCTGGAGGACTGGACGTTTGTCGAAGGGTTTGAAACCAAAATAAATGGCAAGGTGAGCCAAATAGAGTCCTGTGTGTCCCCCCTCCTTCCTTGATCATGATGATGATGATGATGATGAGACACTGAGGGCCCCCCACAACATCTGGGACCCCACCGAAAATAGAACACAACGCAGAGCTAATGATGAGAGTGACGGGCATGCAGCAGGCTGACCAGCATAGAACAGCATAGGACTGCCCCCGTTACATTGGTGCCGTGACCCTCCTGGATCCTGAGAGTGACATCAGTTGCTCGCCACGGGAGGCTGCTGTCGTCATCAAGCCCCAGACGTCCTCAGGTATTTCTATAGACTGTACGCTCATGTTACAGTGAACTGGAGTTGAGCTGTGTGGACACTGGACAGTCATAGCTGTGGTTACCATGGACTGGGCTTGTGAACAGGACATTTGTATATATTGAAGGAAGAAAAACACACGAAAAAAAAAAAGGAAGAAAGGTGAATTTGTTGATTGTGTGTGATTGTTTCAATCTCTTAGTGATTTCTAGATTCAATTATTTAAATGAATTGAGCTTTTCACTTTTTTATTTTATTTTTTATTTTATCTGAGTGTTAGAGGTAGGAACATGGCAGAGGGTGGTTCGTATGTAGGTGGGGGTAACATTGCTGATCAGGATCTTTTGGATCGCCAGTGTGCTATGGAGAGGGGGTACCAGTTAGATGTGGGTGGGGGTTTACGGCTAGGTGTAGGTAGGAGTTTCGGGCAGCTCTTAGAGGGCGGGGAACCAGACACCAGAGCACCAGGACCTAGAGACCCGACCACATTTGGCACTCCTCAGTTCACCTCCACACGCTACGTAGAACGGGCCAGGCCAGGTATCAGCGAAGGGGCTGTGCTAGGTAACAGTGAGCAGCCAGTGGGTGAGTTAGCCATGCTCATTACTCGGTTAGCAGAGAAGATAGGAGAGTCAATCATTGCTAAGCTGCAGGAAACACAAATGCTTAGAAACACACACACAGACAGTGCTAGGTCTGCTGAACAGCGTTTGGAGACAGCTCCTAGTGTTAGAGTAGTAATGCAGACAGACGCTAGGGAGCCTCCTATTTTCAGGGGCGATAGCTCTGATAAGTTTACAGTTCATGAGTGGGAGAGCCTTATGACTTTGTATTTGAGGAAGCGAGCCATTCCAGTTAGTGAGCAGTCACATGAGATTCTAGCTAAGCTTATGGGGAAAGCAGGGGACGTGGTGAGGATAAAGCTGCGCAACACATCTGTCGACCACATAGCGAACCCCCACATTATTTTTGATGTACTGAAGCAACACTTTAGTGACCTCACATACTCGAGCATGCCCCTGGCGGACTTTTACAGTACGCTGCCCAAGCCAGGTGAGGACGCTATGGAGTATTGGATTAGGCTTAATAAAACAGTGGAGGTGGCTGACGAATGCTTGAAGTGGCGGGGCCGTAGTATTGAAGAGCCAAGCCACGAGGTAAGCATGATGTTTATCAAACACTGTCCAGATCAGTCTCTTGCCAATGTTTTTAAGTTCAAGTCCGCAGGGAAATGGTCTGCTAGCGAGATCCAGGAGAGGCTTGATGAGCACATGCTGGAGAGGAAGTCCCGTGTTGCTGCAGGTGGACAACGTGAAGCAGGCGCGGTAGAGCGTAGGTTCCATTCACAGGTTCATGTCCCTGTAGTCGACATGGCTCCCGACTTGAACACGACCGTGCCGGTGGTGCCATCTCCCGTCCCGGCTCATGCGTCATCTCCTATACCATTTTGTGCAAGGTCTCCTACACCGTCTCCCGCACCTGTCTCTGGCGGTGATGACTATATGAGGAGTTTGGTGAGCTTGCTAGACCGTTTGGTCACAATGCAGACTCAGGTTCCAGTTAGCGCTGCAGTCCGGACACCGACGCTGACTCAACCGCCAGCTAACGCCGCAGGGCGGGTGCCAGACGCACCACAGAGGTTGTGCAGGGTTTGTAAGTCTCCGGATCACTCCACATTTTCCCACTGCAGCCGGGAGAACCGATGTATAAACTGTTTGTCTCCTGGTCATTGGAAGAGGGACTGTCCTCACCCTCAGCCGCCCAACCAGCTCCGTTCTCAGCCTGGTGGAAGAGCTGGTCGTCAGTCTCATCCGTTAAACTACTAAACCCACACCTAGAGAGGGATGGTGTGGGTAATGTAGATGTATCCCTCACTGATGTTTCCGACCTGGCTCACTTGTATGAAGACAAGTGTGCCAAAGCACCTCAGGGTTCGCGTATGGTCATTCAGGCGACACAGAGGATTCAGGCTTTCAGTGACTTGTTCTATGCTCCTGTTCTTGTCAACCAGAGTGTGCAGCTTAATGGCATGTTGGATACTGGCTCTATGTCATGCAGTATCAGTGAAAATGCAGTAGAGAAGCTCCGCTCTGGGGGTGTTTTACCGGAGAAGCAGCAGCCTGAAGAGAACATTGTCTTGATTGGCTGCGGTGGTCTGGAGACTAGGCCTGATGGTTTTTATGACCTCAACATGCAGCTTTATGGTGTTTCCTTTGTCATACCCACTCTGGTCGTGCCCGGTCAGCATGATGATCTGATAGTCGGCACAAACGTCATTAAACATGTGGCCCATGTACTCAAGAGTGGTACTGAGTACTGGGACATCGCGTCCGGACAGGAACATCCGTCTAGTCCTGACGTTGAACAGTTCTTGTCCATGTTCACGAATGTAGAGCGCTGGAGGGGTGGTGCAGTTCCTGAGAAGATAGGTACTGTTAAGCTCACCCAGGCCGTGACACTCTTACCGAGGCACGAGCACTTAGTCTGGGGCAGACTTCCTGCTAAGGTGCCTATGTCAGCTGGAAGCACTGTTGTTGTGGAGCCGACAGACTCCAAGGCCATGCCACGCAGTGTACTCGTAGGTCGACTTGTCACACCGCTCTGGGGTGATAGGTGGGTACCCATGACTGTTGTCAATCCATCTGACAAAGCCATCACGCTGAAAAGGAACTGCAAGTTGGCTGATGTGTTTCCATGCTTGGCGATTGAGGACTTTAATGTTTTCCAGGGACTGCAATCAGTTGCAGGGAGGCATGAGTCCAACGCCACAGATAGTGCCTGTCCGCCTGTCCAGCCGGCTAGGAGTTTGTCAGAGCTCGGACTCAGTGACATTGACCTCAGCTCCTGTCAGGTTAGTGAGGCATGCAAGTCCCAGCTCACTCAGCTGCTCACCGAGTACCATGACATCTTCTCCAGGGACTCTCTGGACTGTGGCGAGGTCACAGGATACACACATCGCATCCATCTGGTGGATGAGCGCCCCTTTCGCTTGCCCTACAGGAGGGTTCCCCCAGCCCACTATCAGAAGTTGAGACAGGTTCTCACTGATATGGAGGAGAAAGGGATTATCCGGAAGTCCTCGAGCGCATACGCTTCACCGCTGGTTATGGTGTGGAAGAAGGATGGCGGGCTTCGGATCTGCACTGATTTCAGATGGCTGAATGCTCGGACCTTGAAAGACGCTCATCCCTTGCCACACCAGTCGGACTGTCTTGCCGCGCTGGGTGGTAACTGCCTCTTTAGTACGATGGACCTCACCTCTGGCTTCTTCAACATCCCAATGCATGAAGATGACAAGAAATACACTGCTTTCACGACTCCCCTTGGGTTGCATGAATACAATCGCATGCCACAGGGCCTTTGAAATAGCCCTGCAGCCTTCATGAGAATGATGATTGGGATCTTTGGGGATCTGAACTTCACGAAGCTTTTGTGCTATCTTGATGATCTTCTTGTCTTCGCGCCGTCAGAGGTTGAGGCTCTGTCGAGGCTCCGCACTGTGTTTCAGAGGTTGAGGGAGAACAACTTGAAACTGGCTCCGAAAAAGTGTCATCTGCTGCAGAAGCGGGTGCGGTTTTTGGGCCACGTGGTTGATGGCGGAGGTGTGTCTGTCGATCCCTCCAAAGTAGAGGTCATCTCCAACATGACAGTGCAGGATCTCATGGAAGGTGATGGGTGCACGCCTTCTGTTCGTAGGATCAAATCTTTCCTTGGTATGGTATTTTACTACCAGCATTTCCTCCCGAACTGCTCCTCCGTGGCTAAGCCCCTGTTCCCCCATACAGCTGGACAAAAGAGGAGGGGGAGGTCAGCTAAGGATAGGAAGCCCCATGGCAGCTTCCGTAAGCTTACCTCCGCAGACTGGACGGTGGAATGTGGGGAAGCATTTGATCTGTTGAAGACGATGTTACTGGAGTGTGTGGTGCTTGCCCATCCAGACTTTGAGGTGCCTTTCATTTTGTCGGTCGATGCGTCTTTGGACGGACTCGGCGCGGTGCTGTCTCAAGTGCCCCGAGGAGAGTCCAAGGCCAGACCTGTTGGTTTTGCAAGCAAGTCCCTCAGTGCCTCACAGCGGAAGTATCCAGCTCATAGACTGGAGTTCATGGCGCTGAAGTGGAGTGTTTGTGAAAAGTTCAGCCACTGGCTGAAGGGTCAAAGCTTCACCGTTTGGACAGATAATAATCCGCTGACTTATCTCCTAACGAAGCCGAAGCTTGATGCGTGTGAGATCCGCTGGGTGTCTAAGTTGGCGTCTTATACTTTCGATCTCAAACACCTGCCAGGGAAGAAAAACGTGGTGGCGGATGCCTTGAGTCGCGACCCTTTTTCCAAGCCCGTCAGTCAGAGGCTACTTAGGGAGCCCTACCCGGCCCTTGTTCAGGAAGCCGACGGGGTTGAGGGGGACTCTGTGCAGGATGTTTTCAGACTCAGTTGCCAGTCCCAAACAGTGAGTAGTGCGCGATCTGGGTTTGCTGGTGATGCAGCTGAGGTCGGGCTTTTTGTCAAGCCAAGCGACTGGCCTGATGCATCAGTATTCACAGCACTCAGTTTGGTCCAGCACGTTCAGCATCTGTCGGGTGGTCAGGATACACTGCCAATGTTATCCACCGAGGAGCTCAGGTTGAGTCAGGAGCAGGACCCCTGCATCTCCAAGGTGTTGCCCTTTGTCGCTGTTCGGAAGCGGCCATCGAGACGTGAGAGGCATGGTGCTGACCAGAAGGTCCTCAGGCTGCTGAAACAGTGGGAGAAGTTGGAAGTCAATGATGGTGTCTTGTACAGGGTGACAAAGGACCCAGTGTCCAAGCAGAGGCGGTCTCAGTATGTTTTACCTCTGAGTCTGAAAGACAAGGCACTGTCTGGCATCCACGATCACGCTGGTCATCAGGGCCAGGACTGTACTCTCTCTCTTGCAAGGCAGCGTTTTTATTGGCCTGACATGGAGAGGGATATCAGAGCATATGTCAGATGCTGTCGGAGATGTGTGTTTGGGAAGACCCCAGAGCCAGCTGCTTGCGCGCCCCTGGAGAGCATTAAAACCTCCGCACCGATGCAGCTTGTGTGTATGGATTTCTGGTCCGCTGAGGACAGTAAGCAGCGGTCGGTCGATGTCCTAGTGGTTACTGACCACTTCACTAAGCTTGCTCACGCGTTCCCCTGCGCCAATCAGACAGCGAAGCAGGTCGCCAAGAAACTCTGGGATCATGTATTCTGTGTTTCCGGGTTTCCGGAAAGAATGCATTCTGACCAGGGCACAAACTTTGAGAGCAACCTGATTGCAGAGCTTCTCAGGTTGGCGGGTGTAGCGAAGTCCCACACGACGGCCTACCATCCTATGGGTAATGGCGGGACAGAGCGGTTTAATCGCACGATGGGGAATATGCTCCGTTCCCTTCCGCTTCAGCAGAAGCAACAGTGGCCTCAGCAGATCCATTCTCTCACGCTCGCGTACAATGCCACTGTTCACGAGACCACGGGTTATGCACCTTTCTTCCTGATGTATGGGCGTGTCCCAAGACTGCCGGTGGATGTTATGTTCAGGCAGGTTTTGCATGACCCTCACGTTGTTGATTATGACTCTTATGCTCAGTCTCTGCTTTCCTGTCTAAGGAGTGCAATGGAGATCGCTCAGAAGCACTCCACGGCTGAGCAGCAGCATCAGGCGCGACAGTACAACAGACATGCCAAGGGCACTGTCCTGTCTGTCGGGGATCGTGTTTTGGTTGCGAACCAGAGTGAGCGAGGGAAGAGAAAGTTGGCTGACAAATGGGAGAACGGAGTGTACACGGTTGTCGGTGTCAACCCCAATATCCACGTCTACAAGATTCAGGATGCAGAGGGGCACACCAGGGTGGTGCACAGGAACCGTTTGTTGGAGGTCAACTTCTTGCCCCTTCCTGAGTTAGATCAGGGTGAGGAGTCCAGTACAACCAGTCAGTTGCTTGACTGCGCAGGGTCCGATGAGGAGGACAGTGCAGATGGCCTGACGGTCTCAGGGGATGCAGTGGGGCTAGCAGTCTCATCACTTGGAGACTCACCTAGATCTGAGTGGGCAGAAGCGGAAGAGTTCATTCCGTCTAGTCTGGTAGTCAGTCCTGTGGGGGCCACTGCTCAGTCTCCACCCAACACACACGCACCACACAACACACATGCACCAGACATAGAGGCATCACACTCACTCGATGTAGGTGTTATATCTCACACTGATTCGCACACAGGGGCACCACCCTCACTCGATACAGATGTTGCAGCTCGCACTGTCTCACGCACACAAGTAGAGAGCGATGGTCGGGTTAGGACACGCACAGGGAGGGTGGTGAGGTCAGTGAACAGGTTAATAGAATCTATGGCTCAGATGCCATTTCTACGGAGTGTGAGGGTTTGAACTTTGATGGAGGTTGGAGTCATTCAAACTAGTTTAATGTGAGTTATTAGGTGTCTATCAGACAGGGTTGTTTTGGGCCAAGTGCATGGTGTGGCGTATCAGGCGTCACATTGATCTAGGGGAATACTGAGACTTGATCAACCTCATTATTTTCTGGACCTCGTAACCGAGGTAGCTCCTAAGTTGACTGGAGGACTAGGTCCTTCTTTTCACTTGTGCCAGTAGTCAGTGATGGGCTTTTCCTTTCCTCTTTCTCTTTTTATCCTGCTGTCAGGATGTTGGTGAATTTCAGGAGGGGTGAATGTAACCAGGTTAAAATTAATGTTTTTATTTTATTTTGTTTGAGTATGAAATATCACCAAATCCTGTCTGTGTGATGTTATTTGTGTTTACTACATTTTATTTTATGTCATTATTTACTTTTATGTGTTTTACAACGACCGTCATATACGTGTACTGTCGCTTTAAGAGAGAGGTCTTATGGGTACACGGAAGACGGAACGCGGGAGAGGCCATTTTTGTTTTGTGGGAGGAGTCTCAAGCAGCGATCGAGCCGAGCGACGCGTGTTTCTTACCGGAGGACAGTTTTGCTGGTTGAGGAGAACGTAACCTTGAGTATCCCTGTAAGAAGATACTGCAAGCTGTGGGATAAAATACTTGTTTATCCTTTCTTACATCGGAGTCCCGTGGACGGTTTCTCCTTCTAACGCACACGAGTGAAGTCCGGGCAGTGGCTGAACTTCGACCCCCACGTCCGTAAGAAACACCGCTCCCGCTGGAGGACTGGACGTTTGTCGAAGGGTTTGAAACCAAAATAAATGGCAAGGTGAGCCAAATAGAGTCCTGTGTGTCCCCCCTCCTTCCTTGATGATGATGATGAGAGACTGAGGGCCCCACACAACATCTGGGACCCCACCGAAAATAGAACACAACGCAGAGCTAATGATGAGAGTGACGGGCGTGCAGCAGGCTGACCAGCATAGAACAGCATAGGACTGCCCCCGTTACACTTACAAGGTGATGGTAGAATGCAGTGGTGTTAGGATGGACATGGAGGTAGATACTGGGGCAGCCATGTCAGTTATCTCAGAGAGCTGTACAAATCCAAACTGGAAGGGTCCAAACTGCATTCATGTGACGTTACATTGAGAACATACACAGACCAACCGGTGGCTTTGTGGGGTAAAGTCCTAGTGAATGTGCAATGTGGGAAGCAGCATTTACAGCTGCCCTTGCTAGTGGCCCGTGGTAGAGCACCGGTGCTGATGTTGCAGGTGTAGGTGCATATAAATAACAGAGTCGGGCTGTGTCTCTTAGTAACGTGTATTCACCGGCTGTGCCCATAACGGAACTGACGCACGTTGCACAAGGCAAGTATACATCAGTCAGTGCCCCCAGGGGGAGCTGTTGGCTGCATAACATTACCCTACAACATCTCCCTTCCTTTCGTAGAATACAATACCAAACAATATAATGGATAGTATTAGCCATTAGAACATTAGTGCTCATATCCCAATATCAAAATGGTGCAATGGAAATAGTGCATCAAGAAGGAACAGCAAGTCAATATCAACCAAAACCTTTGCAGAACAATAACAACAAAATGGTAGCATCAGAACATCCACAAGACCACCGAATAAGGACATTAGAAGTGAACATTACAGTTTTTGTTTCGTTTTTTTTTTTTTTTTTTTTTTAATGTCCACAGTCCAGTGTGTGTGTGTGTGTGTGTCAATCTCAGCACAGTGTATGACCTAGAGGTCAAGTCTTCCTGGAGGCTTAATCTGCCTCCCGCTCCGGGAGAAGGCCTGGCCCTGTAACTCACGGCATGGTGTGGTCACAGCCTGTGGGGGAGATGGCGGCGACCTCGGGGCTGACGACCTTAGAGACATCGCAGGGCTGCTGACAACTTCCTCCATGCTGCCCCCGCCCACATGGCCCATTCAGCTGCACACGCGCCCACAGGCTGCTCCGGTGGCCGTTCTGTGTGGGCTGACGGCTGTGGAGGGGCGCCCTCTGCTGGTCGGAGATCAACCCTGTTGCGACGGTACGTGGTTCCCTCCACGTTGACGAGATAGGACCGCGGTCCCACCTGCTGCAGCATACTCCTCTCCTCCATCGGCCCGTCCTGTCACCCGGGATTGGTTTCATCCTGACAGGCTGGCCGACGTTTAGCTCCGGCAGATCCCTCGCAGTTCTGTCATATGTCAGCTTCGCTGCCTGATGCTTCACCCTCAGCTTGTCTGTGACCCCAGTGATGACCTGAGGTGCTAGTAGCTGGTTCGCCACAGGGAGAAGAGTTCTCAGCCTCCGTGACATCAGCCGTTGTGCTGGGCTGCAGCGCATGTCCTCAGTGGGCGTGTTTCTCCAGTGTGGAAAAGCCTTCCAGGGGTCTTCGTCGGCCCGGTCTGCTTTTCTGCATAGGCCTTTCACAATCTTCACTGCAGACTCTGCTTTGCCGTTAGCTTTTGGGTGTCTCGGGGAGGACATGACATGTTCGAAGCCCCACTCCCTTGCAAACGCCCGAAACTCTCCACAATCAAACTGACCTCCGCAGTCGGAAATGACCCGGTCAGGGATACCGTTTCTGCCGACAGATCTGGGAGTAGATCAATCTCCCAGAAGTCTGAATAGTGATCCACCATGAGCAGGAAGTCCTGCCTTGCGTAGCTGAACAAGTCCATGCTCACCAGCTGCCAGGGACGTGTGGGGAGCGGGTGTGACATCATAGTCTCTTTCTGTTGCTCGTGTGCATACTCGTTACACACTGAGCACTGCTGCACATAGTCTTTGATTTCCCCCTGCATATTTGGCCAGTAGAGAGTATCCCGGGCCTGTCTATAACAAGCCTCACCCCCCACGTGGTTGTAGTGGATCCGTTTCAGCATCTCAGGACGCATAGCTTTCGGAATGATGACACGCTGGCTCCTAAAAAGCACACCGTCCTGTGGGCTTATTTCATCTCTGATGGCCCAGTATTCTCTGATGGCTATGGGGCTCTCCTCTTTGTGTTCTGGCCATCCCTCCAGCATGACCGACTTGAGTGTTTGAAGACACACATCCTCCTCTGTGTGTCTTCGAATCTGTGCGAGGCGTTGGCTGGTGACGTTTAGATAGTCTGCTTGCTGAATGGCTGCCGTGTCGTACTGCACCTGCTGCTGGCTGCAGACCATTTCACGTCTGTACTGAGTGTCCGTTCTCTGTGGCGGGGTGGTGGCTCTGCTGAGCGTGTCACTGATGTACATTTCAGGGCCTGGCTTGTACATCACCGTGAGGCAGTAGTTCTCAAGTGTGAGGAGCAGGCTTTGAAGGCGCTTTGGTGCACTGAGAAGGGGCTTAGTGAAGATTGACACCAGCGGGCGGTGGTCGGTCTCCGCAGTCACATCACCCCTCCCATATAGGTAGTAGTGGAAGCGTTGACAAGCGAATACGATGCTCAGGCACTCCTTCTCAATCTGTGCATAGTTTTCTGGTTCAGCGCGCGGGAGGTGAACACGACCGGCTGTCCCCCCTGAAGCAGGCAGCAGCCCAAACCGGTCTGACTGGAGTCGCTCTGTATGGTGACTGGCTTGCTGACATCATAGTAACATAGTACTGGCACCGCAGTGACCAGCGTCTTGATTTCTTTCATAGCAGCATCATGTTTGGGCAACCAGTGCCACAGCACACCTTTGTCCAGCAACCTTCTCAGCGGTTCACACACCTCTGACAAGCGGGGCATGAACCTCGATAAATAGTTAACGAAGCCGACACACCGCTGAACGCCTTTTGCATCCGTGGGGTTTGGCATGTCCAGGACTGCCCTGACCTTTTCGGGATCAGCTTTGAGGCCCTCCACCGACAGTATGTGGCCGTGGAAGCGGACCTCCCTCACACAAAACTGCAGCTTGTTTATGCTCAGCCTCAGCTTCACTTCCCTGCATCTGTCCATCAGAGCAATGAGGTTTGCATCGTGGTCGCGTACGGCCTCCTCCTCCGTGTCCCCACAGCCGACTATGAGGATGTCATCGGCTATGGGCTCAATTCCTTTCAAACCGGCCAGCAGCTCATGTTGTTTCCTCTGGTACAGCTCTGGTGCGACTGACACGCCAAAAGGGAGCTTCAGCCATCGCTTTCTACCCCACGGCGTCCAGAACGTTGTCATCAGGCTGCTCTCCTCATCAAGGCGACACTGCAAGAATGCGTCGCGCGCATCCACCAGGGTGAAGATACGTGCCTTAGGCAGCTTGTACAGCACGTCATCTAAAGTGGGCATGAGGCAATGGGACCTTTTCAGGGCTCGGTTAAGTGGCTTGGGGTCGATGCAAAGCCTCAATTTGTCCGGCTTCTTCACTATGACCAGATTGCTAATCCAGTCTGTGGGCTGAGTGACTGTGGTTAAGTGTCCATCCTTTTCATATTGGTCCAGCTGCGCCTTAACAGCTGCCTTGAGGGCCACCGGGACATTTCTTGGTGGGCACTGGACAGGGGCCACAGTGCTATCCAACTCGAAGTGAACATCACCCGGCAGTGACTCGACTGGGCTGGTGAACACGTCATTGTAAGTGTTAATGAGACAGCCTTTGGTTAGCTCACCTGTCTTGCAGTGTTCCACTTTATTCAGCTCTTCAGGAATGGTGAAGCGTATCAAGCCAAGTCTCTCGCATGTCTCCCCTGAAAGCAAGGGCTTCTGGCTGGTGCGCACGACCTCAAAGTCCAGTCTGCGTCTTGCCCCTGATGACACACTGTGTGCTGTACACGCCCATTGAGCTCATCCACTCACTGTTGTAGAGTCTCAGCCTGGTGAGACTTGTCTGAAGAGGCACTCTAGGCGCCAGTCTCATCTTGTCTTTCAAGCTCATCACGTTGCAGGTGGCTCCAGAGTCAAGCTGGCACCTCTGGACCCCTCTGTGCAGTGGCAGCTTTACAAACCACTTCTTCCTTTGAGTGTTCACAGCCCCCACGCTCTCAGCCGTGTACACATCCCTCTCATCGCGGTCGCTGTCCTCCGGGTCCCCTAGCGGCGGGTCATCCACAGCGTTCAACTGACGTGCTTGCTGGCCTCTTTTCATGCATACTTTGGCAAAGTGATTAGCAGTGCCGCACAAGCGACATGACTTTCCAAATGCGGGGTACAGGTCTCGCCCCCGTCTGTGTGGTGTGCCACAGTACTTGCATTCACCTGTGCCTCTCTGTGGCTGTGCAGATGTGTTGGTGGGCTCGGATGGCCTGCTGGTAGGTCTCCGTCCTGGTCGCTGTCCATGTGCTACATTGATAGTCTCCGCAGGCACAGAGCTGCTAAGTGACATGGATTTTAACTTATTGTCCAACACCTCTGCTGCACGGAGAATGTCAATAGCTCCCTCCAACTCAAGCTCCTTTTCTCTCAGCATGCGTCGTCTGGCGCCCTCATCAGTTGTTCCAAGAACAAGCCTGTCCCTTATGAGCTCGTCTCTTATCAACTCCCATATTCTCGTGATGTGTGTGTGTGTGGTGTTAGTGTGTGTGTGTTAGTTAGTTAGTGTAGATAGCAGGACCGAAAACTAAAGCATTTATGATCCTAATTCTTTTTGGAGGTGGTAGGTGTTGTCTCAGAGAGTAGGGGAAAAATCCCAGAAAATTTAAATTATGCATAATTATGCATAAATATGCAAAATATGCATTTTTCTAAAAATGTCTAAAAACCACTTTTCTCGGCATTTCAGATGATTCTGAGCATCTTTGATTTTTTCACCTATATAAAAAAAAATTTCTGGGACTTAGAATCTGTTTTGCTATTATGCAAAATATATGCATTTTTGCAAAAATGCACTTATGATCCTAATTTTTTTGGAGGTGGTAGGTATTGTTCCAGAGAGGGCCAGAAAAATAGCAGAAAATTAAAATAATTATGCATAATTGTGCAAAATATGCATTTTCTAAAAATGGCTAAGAACAACTTTTCTCGGCATTTCAGATGATTCTGAGCATTTTGGGGAGGGAGTTGGAGTGGGGGGGGGGGGGTTTAGGGGCAGGATGAAGAGGAGGGAGATTTAGACGGGTGGATAACCAAGCCGCTACACTGTAGCGGGGTTCTTCTAGTAGCTCCATATTCACATGTGGCAGCTTTTTCTCTCAGTCTTGTGACAAAAGCATCCACAGGTTCTCCTTCCTCTGATTTAAGGTTGCCAAAAACATACCTCTCAAAGATGACGTTTTTGGTAGGTGTAAAGTATTACCCCAGTTTGTCCGGCGTCTTTCTGCTCTTCCGCTGTGAGTCCCAGGTTGTGCATGTAAACATGGAGGCTTCCTTCCCCATTAGCCTCCTGAGTGTTGCTGCCTGCACCGGCTTCTCTGCCTTGCCGATCCCGGTCGCAAGCAAATAATCCTCAAACTCTGATGGAAAGCTAGCCCAGTTGCTGTGAAGATCCCCAGTCATCTTCATGGGCTCCTGCGGCGGAATATTGGAAGCCGTCGTCTTGGCTCGATGCTAATGTTAGCAGGCTAACTGAAACTTCTAGCTACGCTTAGTAAAAAAAATAAATGCACGCTGTTCAAGCAACAGGCAACGTAAGACTCACGTTGGGTTCCAATACAGCTTCTGACACCATGTTGCAGGTGTAGGTGCATATGAATAACAGACAGAGTCGGGCTGTGTCTCTTAGTAACATGTATTCACCGGCTGTGCCCATAACGGAACTGACGCATGTTACACAAGGCAAGTATACATCAATCAGTGCCCCCAGGGGGAGCTGTTGGCTGCATAACATTACCCTACAACAGCTGATGGTGCAGGATTGGATTCGAGTGCTCAGCTTAGATTGGTCAAAAGTGAATGGCGTTGCCGCATCTGAGCCAGTGGAGCAAGTGTGCTCAGAGCACAGAGCAGTTGTCAGCGCAGAGCTGGGCCGTGCAAAAGGCCTCACTGCATCCTCGCGTGTATCCCCGGAAGCTGTACCAACATTTAGCAAAGCGAGGCCGGTACCTTATGCACTGCGTGCAGCCGTGGATAACAAGTTAACCGAACTCGAACAACAGGAATGATCTCTTCTGTGCAGCATAGTGAATGGGCTGCGCCGCTAGTGTGCATTCCGAACAAAGATGGGTCGGTGTGCATTTGCGGAGATTATAAGGTGACGGTAAATCAGTGGCTTGATGTAGATCAGTACCCACTTCCAAAACCGCAGGATTTACTCTCCACTTTAGCAGGCGGAAAGCATTTCACTAAACTTGACTTGACGCAGGCCTACACTCAGCTCGAAATGGAGAGAAAAGTAAGCCGTTTCTCACCATCAATACACACACAGGTCTCTATGTATGCAACCGCTTGCCACATGGGGGCGCTAGCGCGTCCGCTATTTTCCAGCGCACTATGGATGACGTATTACAAGGGCTTGATGGCGTGGTATGCTACTTAGACGGTATGTTGATAACATGAACAGATACCACCGCACATCTGCGCAATCTTAAACAAGTGTTACAGAGACTGGAAGAACATGGGCTGAGGCTTAACAAAGAGAAATGCGCCTTCTTTCAGAACAGTTCGGCCTACCTCGGGCATGTCATTGATGCCGAGGGTGTGCGCCCAATTAAAGAGGAAACTGAGGCTATTGACAAAGCTCCTGTGCCGAAAACTGTGACAGAACTGAGGTCGTACTTAGCCATGCTCAATTACTACGGCAAATTTATACCAAACCTGTCCAGCGAGATTAAGCCTATGACTGAGCTCCTACATAAAGATAAAGAGGGGTTGGACAAGAAAATGTCAAGAGGCGTTTGAGCGTACTAAAGCACAGCTTGTAGCCGCGCCAGTGCTTACACATTATGATCCTAAACTGTCTGTAATTTTGGCATGTGATGCTTCGCCTTACGGCATAGTTGCCATGATTTCACATCAGTTACCAGACAACAGTGAGAAACCTGTAGCCTACGTGTCTAGGACACTCAGTAAAACAGAAGTCAACTATTCTCAGATAGAGAAAGAAGCACTTAGTATCATCTTTGGGGTGACCAAGTTTAATGACGATCTGTATGGACGAAGGTTTACTCTGCTTACAGACCAAATACCACTCCTAAAGATACTAGGGCCCAAGACTGGAGTGCCTACACTGGCAGCAGCTAGGCTGCAGAGGTGGTCATTAATTTTAGCAGCATACCAGTATGACATACGTTACAAGCCATCCTTACAACATGCAAATGTGGATGCATTATCGCATTTACCACTACAGACTAAAGAGGCAGACTCAGATTATAGTTCTGTGTTTAGGGTCTCATTCTTGGATAAAGTGCCAGTGTCCTCACAAGAGATTGCAAAACAGACAAAGACTGATGCAGTATTACAGAGTGAAGCACTTCACATTGAATGGTTGGCCAAAGCATTTGAATGAAGATGAGTTAAGGCCATACTTCATAAGAAACACTGAACTGACTGTTGAATCTGACTGTGTGATGTGGGGTTTCTGGGTAATCATACCAGAGGTGTTAAGACCACAGATGTTACGTGAATTGCATGAAAATCACCAGGGAACGGTAAAGATGAAGGCATTAGCCCGTAGTCACTTTTGGTGGCCAAACCTTGATTCTGACATAGAGTCACTGGTAAACAGTTGCCAGACATGCCAGTTAAACAGACACCAACCTGCCACAGCTCCTGTTCACGATTGGAGCTGGCAGAGCATACACATAGATTATGCTCAGAAGGGAAAGTTCAACTTGCTAGTGGTCACTGATAGCTATTCACGTTGGCCAGAAGTAGTTCTGATGAGTAGCACTACATCTGAAAAGACCTTAGAAGTTTTGAGGGGATACTTTGCCACTTGGGGTCTTCCAGATGAACTTGTGTCTGATAATGGACCACAATTTGTATCTGCTGAGTTTCAAACATTCCTGAAAAACAATGGGGTGAAACACATTAAGAGTTCTCCTACCACCCAGCTTCTAATGGGGCTGCAGAGCGTTTGGTGCAGAAGCTGAAAACAGCTCTTGGAAAGGGAAAGAGTAGCAATATGACGTTGCAGCACTGCATACACACTTTCCTATTCTGTTATAGGAGGACACCACCGTCTACTACAGGGAAAACACCTGCAGGATTGTTTCTCAGACGTCAATTCAAAACCAGGTTGTCTCTCACCAAACCTAATTTCACAGAGTCCATGCAACAGAGACAGGACAGTCAACAGTCCAAGCAAGCAGATAAGTTGGCACAAGTCAGACACTTCCTACCAAAACAGAAGGTGTTGGTTGGAAACCACAGGGGAGGGGAAGGTGTTAAATGGGTGCCTGGGTGCATTGTAAAGGCACTTGGTCCTGTCACATATCTTGTGAAAGTGTATGGAACGGTGTACAAGAGACATGTCAATCAAATGATCAATACTGAGATTGAGAACTGTAATGTGTCAGATGAATCTGATGACGACCTGAGGGTTGTTCCACATGTACCACATGCATGTGGAGCAACGCCTGTAGACGTTCCAGAATCCACTGAGAGGGTTGCGCAGCAAGGATCCAGTGAGACTGCTCCCTCCTCAGTTGCAGAGGGTGTCCAGCAGAGGCCGCAGCGGCAGGTGAAGCCGCCTGATAGGTTACATCTGTGAGAACCCAGTTGTTGTTATAACAATGTCATGTTGAAAAGATGTAAAAATAAAAATAAATGAAATGTTGTTGTACTGTAAATGTACTGGGTTCAGATTTCAGGGGAGGAGTGTAGTGCATGGAGATACACACGAAAGCAAATGTTTTTATTTGCAGTAATATGTATTTTATGTTTGACCTCTGACCCTCGATGTCTATTGGTTGTGTATTGGTTGTATAAATGTATGCGTGCCCCTCTGGTGCGCCCCATGGGAAGAAGACAGAGCAAGAGGGTCACTCGTGTTTCCGGGCCTGCTTAACGCAGTCGTGTTGTAATGTTACTATGGTCTAGCAAATAAAAGAGGAAGACCAAGATGCACCTTGATCGTTGGATAATTCAGTTATCCTGGAGATACACGACAATGTTCACACTGGGTATAAATATAACTGATAAAACTTGAACAGCTTTGAGGGTGATTTGAGGAGATTGAGATTGAGATTGCTGAGATTTGATAGTGCAGAGATTTGAGACTTCTGACTCAGGAGTTCCAGTCTCGCCGACTGTATAATCGATAACTTTCGGTTTGATAATTAGTTGGTTACAGACTGACTTATACAGAGAGATTTGTGAGTAAAGGCAGTTTTCGAGTGAATATATCAAGATCTTGAGGGTAAGTAAACGTTACTGAATTGTATGAATGAACTAACGTTAATCTTAGTTATGGTAGTTAGCTCGCTTGGACTAAGCTAAGTAATGTCCTCGTTTTGCTGTCGTAGCTAACGTTAGCAGAACTTCAAATTATCTTACTAGATTCCCTTGATATCTATAGTCTCTGATCTAGCTAATTTAGGTAGCTGGCTAACGGTTAGCTGGGTAGCTGTTAGTGTTACCACGTTATCTAGCTAACGTTAACTACTCATGTTTTCGTAATTAGCTACCTAGCTTGCTGGCTTCCCCTGAGATCTAAAGTTGGCTAACTTACTGTATTAGTATCACAGTCTCTGATCTAGCTAACTTGGCTAGCTGGCTAACGGTTAACTGGCTAGCTGTTAGTGTTACCACATTATCTAGTTATTGTTAACTCTACTCATGTTTTGGTAATTAGCTACCTAGCTTGCTGGCTTCCCCTGAGATCTAAAGTTAGCTAACTTTCTGTATTAGTATCATAGTCTCGAACTAGCTAACTTGGTTAGCTGGCTAGCTGTTACCAGTTTTGGATTAACGAGAGACACGAATCAGGGCAACAGTGCAGATGCGTAAATTCGTCCCAAAAGGGGGAATACAACTTAAATCACAGACAGGTATGAGGAGCCATAAAATTACAAAAACACAAGTAAAATCAATGGGGCACTTTTGCCGTTATCCCACTCTCTCCACTCACGTTGAACAAGTGGTGACGGGAGGGCTCTGGAATTGCCAGTCTGCGGTGCTGAAAGCTGATTTTATCTCAGGCTACGCATCTTTGCTCTCCCTCAACTTTCTTGCTCTAACTGAGACCTGGATCATGCCAGAAAACACCACCACACCCGCAGCTCTGTCTGATGTGTACTCTTTTTCTCACACTTCCAGAGTTGGGAGGCGGGGTGGTGGTACTGGTCTGCTGATCTCACTGAAATGAAAATACTCTCTTGTTTCCATTCCACAATTTTCTCCGCCCTCTTTTGAATTTCATGCTGTTACTGTCTCTTATCCAGTCAAACTCACCATCGTGGTTGTGTACCGCCCACCAGGCCTCCTTGGTGAGTTTCTGGAGGAGCTTGACACACTTGTCTCGCACTTCCCTGTTGATGACTTTATACTTATCCTTCTCGGTGACTTCAACATCCACACTAACAAGCTAGATCCTCTTCTCTCTTTCCTCTCCTCCTTTGACCTTCACCTCTCACCCTCTCCTCCTACCCACAAGGCCGGCAACCAGCTGGACCTTATCTTTACTAGACACTGTCCTATTTCCAATCTCTCTGTTATGCCCCTCCAGCTCTCTGACCACTATTTCATGTCCTACTCTCTCGCCCTCTCTTCACCCCCCTCAGCCCCTTCCCCTACCCACATGGTTTCCACCCGTAGACACCTCCGCGCTCTCTCCACCACTGATCTTTCTTTCTCTGTTACCTCCATTCTCCCTACACCTGAATCTTTCTCTCTCCTACCCCCTGACACTGCTACTGATCTTCTTCTCTCTATCCTCTCCTCTTCTCTGGACAATCTCTGTCCCCTCACCTCCAGGCCTGCACGCCCAACTCCACCTGCCCCTTGGCTGACCAACTCAGTACGTACTGACAGACGGAGCCTGAGCAGTGGCAGAGCGCAAATGGAGAAAAGGCAAACTCCCAGAGGACCTTCTCAACTTCCAGTCTCTTCTTTCCACGTTCTCCTCCTCCCTTTCTGCTGCTAAGGCTGCCTTCTATCACTCTAAAATCCTCTCCTCTGCCTTTAATCCTAAGAAACTCTTTGAAACCTTCTCTGGACTTCTTCAACACCCACCTCCTCCTCCTACTTCCTCCCTTCTTCCTGATGACTTCGCTAACTTCTTTGACAAGGAGGTAAATGACATCAGATCCTCCTTTTCACACCACCCGGTTAGTGTTGCTTGTACTGTCCCACCCTCTGCACCCTCCTTCAACTCTCCACGTCCCAACCTATCCCACCTCGCTCCCCTCTCCCCCGACGAGATTCTAAACCTCATCACATCCAGTTGCCTCACCACATGCTCCCTTGACCCAGTCCCCTCCCCTCTTCTTCAGTCTATAGCACCTGAACTCCTTCCCTATCTAACCCACCTCATCAACACCTCCCTCCAGGCAGGATGCTTTCCATCTGCCTTCAAGACTGCTAGAGTCACCCCCCTTCTCAAGAAACCATCATTTAACCCCTCTGATGTCAAAAACTACAGTCCAGTTTCCCTTCTACCCTTTCTATTCAAAACTTTCGAATGCGCTGTCTTTAACAAACTTTCTTTGTACCTCCACCAGAACAACCTCCAGGACCCCAACCAGTCTGGGCTCAGGGTGGGTCACTCGACAGAGACGGCCCTCCTTGCAGTGACAGAATCGCTGCACTCTGTGAGAGCAAACTCTCTCTCCTCTGTCCTGATACTCCTGGACCTGTCAGCTGCGTTCGACACAGTGAACCACCAGATCCTCCTCTCTACCCTCGAGGGGCTGGGTGTCACAGGCTCTGCACTCTCAATGTTTGCAACCTACCTGACGGGTCGCTCCTACCAGGTGACATGGAGGGGATCTGTGTCGGAGCCTTGCAGACTGCCTACAGGCATTCCACAGGGTTTGGTTCTGGGTCCTCTCCTTTTCTCCCTGTACACAACATCCTTGGGTTCTGTTATTCGCTCGCATGCCTTCTCTTACCATTGTTATGCCGATGACACCCAGCTGATCTTGTCCTTTCCTCCCTCTTACACACAAGTAGAGACACGCATTGCTGTGTGCTTGACTGACATCTCGGAGTGGATGGCGACACACCACCTGAAGCTCAGTCTGGACAAGACAGAGCTGATGTTCCTCCCGGGGAAAGGTTGCCCACACGGAGACCTGGCCATCACCATTGACAACACCGTGGTGACGCCAAATCGGACTGTGAGGAATTTGGGTGTGATCCTGGACGACCAACAGTAGTTTGCTGAAAACGTTGCATTGGTTGCTCGCTCCTGCAGATTTGTCCTCTATAACATCAGGAGAGTCGCCCATTCCTCACCGACAAGATGGCACAGGTGCTTATCCAGACTCTGGTCATCTCCCGGCTGGACTACGGCAACTTCCTCCTTGCTGGCGCCCCCGGCGTCGGCCATCAGACCTCTGGAGCTTGTTCAGAAAGCTGCACCTCATCTGGTGTTCAACCGCCCTAAGTTCTCCCACACAACTCCCATTCTCATCTCCCTACACTGGCTCCAAGTAGCTGCTCGCATCCAGTTTAAGACTCTGGTGCTAGCCTACAAGGCAGTGAAAGGAACAGTGCCTTCCTATCTCCAGGCCATGGTCAAGCCCTACACCCCCGCTCGACCACTTCGCTTTGCTGCCTCGGGATGCGTGGTTGCCCTGTCGCTCAGAGGCCCTGCTGCCGATCGACTCGGTCACGGCTCTGTTCTGTCCTGGTCCCACAGTGGTGGAATGAACTCCCCACTGATGTCAGGACAGCGGAGTCGCTGGCCATCTTTCGGCGCAGGTTGAAAACTCACCTCTTTAAGAACTACTACCCTGTTACTTGTTCTGAGCACTTATCGTATTCACTCATTTAAAAAAAAATCTTTCTTGCACTTTTACTTTAGCACTGGTTTTTCTCTTAGATGCTTTTTTAGATGCACTTATGACCTCTGATGACTAGTAGTTCTCCTGATTTCCCACGTTAAATTCACTTATTGTAAGACTGTAATGTCATGTAATGTAATTATAATAAAGTGTAACCACGCCATGAATAACACTGTAATGAATAATGTTATTGAAATATATTTTTACATTCAACCATATATTATTAATAGTGGCTTACATAATCACACACTCTCTCTTTTCTTTTTTTTCCCTAGACAACCTCTTGTACTATGTGGGTCCCCAAGGACAGAAGCGTCTGGCTGTGTTGAGCAATGAACAGAGGGGAGATGGTGCTCAAAGAGTGCCACGACAACCCAGGTTCTGGTGGACACCATGGAGAAAGTTACCTCAGCCCCATTTACTGGCAGACCGTCAAGGACGACATTGCTAAATGGGTAAGACTTGTGTTGATAAATGTGTTTGTGAATATTGCGAGAATTGATTTCAAATATTTTATCCAGACATGATCAGGGGGGAAAAAAATCATTTAATTGTGTGTGTTTTGAATAATTTGAAAGTTGAGGAATGTCCCCAGTGTCAACTTAATGACACCATGAGAACAGTGGCCCCTGTCCTGCACCCCATCAAAGGTGTTACCCAGCCATTGAACAGTCATCGGTGTGGATTTGATTGGGCCCCTGCCCAACACTCAGGACGGTTACAAGTACCCCATAACAATGACGGACCTGTTTACCAAAGGGGGGTCGTTGTGGAGCCTCTTCGAACAAAACACGGAGCAGAGGCTGCAACCCATACCAACAAGTTCTTTGACCACAGACCAAGGGCGGGGGGTTTGTGAGTGATGTATGTATTTATATGTTATATATTTTTAGCTCTGTGTTACCGGATATGATTAGTGTTTGTTAGTCATCTATTCGTCTTTTTGTTTCAGGCTAACGCTGCCAGATTCAAGGTACATGACATTGGCCTACCACCTCCAAACGAACGGTCAAGACGAACGGACGAACCAGACGTTGAAGAGGCAATTGGCAAAATACGTCAGTGACACAGAAAGTGACTGGGGAGGACCATGTGAAGTCTTGTTTGCTCCATCAACAGCTCCAAACAGGTAGCTTTAGTGTTGTTGCGGGGTGACTACACAAATCGTTCTTGAAAACATGTGTGATATGACAGATGTTGATAACCCATTGAAATCTATTTTGTTAGGTGTCCCACGAAGTTCCTGCATTCTTCTCGATGTTCAGCCGGCACCCAAACATGCCCGAAGTGCTGAATACCGATCCGATGGGTGAGGACTTTGTTGTCAGTGATAGGGTGACGCGTCAGTAGCCACTGTTAACACTGCCCACTCCTATCCTTTACTCAAATCGCCACGGGTTTAGGATCCATTAATAGTGGTCGTCAGTTGCTACTGTTAACACTCAGTATTCCACTTCACAACTGACGCAAGTCTGTCTTTCCTTTCATCTAAACATGTTAAGGGCTTGGGGGAGTTTGTCTGGAGAGATTACCGAAAAGCAAACCCAAAGAGAGACACAATATGTGACATATATACTTAGCACAAAAAGTAAGGAAACGTGTGTTTGGTAGATGATGTCTTTGTTTGTAACAATGCTTCTCGGCAGTAAATCTTGTACCGTTGGAAAGCCTGTTTATTCCCCTTTTAAATGGCGCCACATGGGTAAGGAACCTGCATCTGTGGGATGAGCAGCAGAGCTGAGTATGGGGTTGCGCCCATGAAACATTTGCCAAATCTCTCTGCCAATGCCAAACAGCTTATCTTGCTGCTGCTATTGACTCTTGTGTTGAGCTTCTGGTACCCCAGTGCTGCTGACCATCAGCTGCCTGGTATAAGATTTATTGCCCAGAAGCATCGTTACACCAAAGACATCATCTACCACACACACACCCCCTTACTTTTTGTGCTAAGTTTATATTTAGTTAAGCCTCTTACATTTTATTTGTGTTCATTATTTTAGTTTAGGTTTTTATTGTTTTCTGTCCGAAACCCTGTGAGGGGAAAGGATGAAGATTTTATAGGGTTTTTTACTTGATAAGAAAATGTGTGTCTGTCTGTCTGTCTGTCTGTCTGTCTGTCTCTCTCTCTCTCTCTCCTCTCTCTCTCTCTCTCTCTCTCTCTCTCTCTCTTCTCTCTCTCTCTCTCTCTCTCCCTCTCTCTCTCTCTCTCTCTCTCCCCTCTCTCTCTCTCTCTCTCTGTCTCTCTCTCTCTCTCTCCTCTCTCTCTCTCTCTCTCTCTCTCTCTCTCTCTCTCTCTCTCTCTTCTCTCTCTCTCTCACTCTCACACTCTCTCCTGCTGTCTCTCACCCTGAATATGCAATAAGAAATCTTCTCAGTGATTCTGTTGTTTACCGTTTTTATTATTAGTTAATTGGGTAAACTTGCTGGTTGCTACAATATTCATTGACATACTCTACTTGCATTTGCAAATGTACACTTAATTTGCAGCAAAGACTACAGAATGGTACAGAAGGAGCCAACTAGCCTGCATCAAGACCACATCCTAGAGGTGTGCAAGAGGAGACTATTATGTTCAGTCAATGACCACACCGAGAGCCACGTTTACAACTTTTACTTAACCAACATCAACTCACGACACTTTTCACCTTGCCGTAATTCACACTGCCCCCGCCCCTCTCAAAGGCACAGTAACCGCTAGTGCCCAACCATACAAGTCAGACTCGGGCATAACACCACCCAACCAGACACCACATTTTCTCCCCCCCCCCCCCCCCCCTTGAGAAAGTAACATAACATATCAGTCCCTACCATAGATGTCCCTTAACCATTCGTAACATAGTCCCTGTGCCAGACAGGTGGAACCCTCACCCTCTGAGGGCGAGCAGGCTGGGGAGCAGGGCCTGGCAATGGCGATGGGTTACCACCCACCCGGTTTGCCTCCGGTCTGGGCTGCCAACTGAGAGCAGCAGCTGGGGACAGGGATGATGCAGGGTTTGTAGGGGCTACAACCCTATGCAGGCGTTTGAGTGCCACCGAGTCCCATCGTCCAGTCTGTAGGTAGCTGGTCCCAGCTGCTTAGTCACCTGATGGGGCTCCGACCAGTATGACTGCAGCTTGTGCTGGCGGTGGGGCGTGTTTGATCCTGACCCCAGTCCCCCACAGACAGAGAGGGAGTCTGTACTCGGCGGGAGGCATCGAACCTCTTGTTTCATCTGGGCCTGTGAGCTTCGGACCTGAGTCTGGCTTTCTGGAGCCCTGGGCTCTCGTGTGCAGTGGCTGACTCCGCTCTCAAGCGGTCCAGTGGTTGCTTTAGTTCCCGCCCGATCGTGAGCAGAGCCGGTGTCACCCCCGTGGTGGAGTGCTTGGATGCCCGGATGGTGAGGAGAGTTTGGCTGAGTGCAGTGCTGAAGGTTTTCCCTTCCTCCAGACAGGCTCGAATTCCATTCTTGAGAGTTTTGTTCAGTCTTTCCACCCCTCCGCTTCCCTCCGGGTGGTACACTATAGTGGTGAGGATGCGCAGTGACATTTATGGAATTCGAGAAGGTCATTTAAAACATAAAATAGTGCTCTTTGTCGATGATGTAATTTTGCTCCTAAAAAATCTACATAGCTCTACCCCTGCACTCCTAGGTGTTATTGAAACATTTGGAAAAATATCTGGATATGAAGTTAATCAAAATCAAAATCATATATAATGCTACTTAATGAATCAGAGAGAAAAAATAGCCATGTTTATGCTTCTGTTTATGCTTCTGTTCTGCTGACGAGATTATCGAGTATAGATTACAGAGTATAGATTATGACTAGCTGATGACTTAATTGATTATGGCTAATGACTATTGCAAACTGTTCTCTTCTCTAACATGTCTTTTCTCTCTCTCTGAATGATGTCTTCTCCTTTCTCTTTCTCTGTGTGTGAATGGTGTCATGTGAGTCTCTCTTGCATGCATGTGCAGTCGGTTCTCCTCCCAGGTCTCCGTGGTGATGGTGGTCACCATGTGGATGCTGCCTGCCCTTCACTCCTCACATAAAGTTTTCTTTTTTTACATGATGATGCTGGTCGCGTGGCTTGGGTCCCCGGACTGATCTGTTGGCATGTGGACACTGCTTGGCATCCTGTGCATCATGTTCTTCATAAATGTTATGTCCATTATAATTCTGTTATCCTCTTTCAATGTTGTGTTATGTAAACTGCGTAACACAACATCCATTGCACGCTGTCCGTCTTGGGAGAGAGATCCTCCTCTGTTGCTCTCCCTGAGCTTTCTTCCTATGTTTTACTCCCTGTTAAAGGGTTTTTTAGGGAGGTGTTCCTTATCCGATGAGAGGGTCTAAGGACAGGATGTTGTGTTGCTGTTAAGCCCACTGAGGCACATTTGTAATTTGTGACATTGGGCTGTACAAATAAAATTGATTTGATTTGATTCTACTTTCAATTCAATGGATCATTTCACATAGTATTTGGAAATAATAATTGTCCCTGAGGTGATAAGATTGCTCAAATAAATTATGACCCAAATCTGGAAGCTAGCATCTCATCAATAGAGCGGTGGACATACTCCTAACTTTCTTTATTTGTTCCAGAATATCCCCTGCCCCCTCCCTCATACTTGTTTACTAGAGGGGAGGAATTATCTTTAGAAGACTGGAGTGAGGCATGTAAGGAGGCACAGAGGCAGGCAATCAGCAGTAGCTTGAAACTTATAGTGTACAAATGGCTGATGCGGACATACATAACTCCTGTTAAGTTGCACAAGTTTAATGATAACATTCCTGATACTGGTATCAAGTGTGAGGAGACAAGAGGAACACTAATCATTGAATATGGGAATGAGTGAAAGTGAAAACCTTTTGGCAAGATGTTATTATCTATCAAAGAACTTGCCGTTGGATCCCCCGCTTTTTATTCTTGGTATATGTCCTACCAACCCACATTTACAAAGCAGAGAGTTCAGCTTCATAGACATGTGTATATTACAAGCTAAACGTATAATTGCTCTTAATTGGAAAAAAAATATTGATAGACCAAGAATTGGAATGTGGATCAAAGAAATGGCGTCAAACATGTCAATGGAAAAGATAAGGTTTGTTAGACGTAAGCAAAATGTTTTTGATGATATCTGGAGACCCTTTGTGTACTTCTTAAGGCATCATTGTTGGCAACTTGCTTCAGCAAGAACAAGCTCTGGGGCAGTAGGGTAGCTTTATAGGATCGTGTACATTGACCTGAAAAACATCCTTTAAATCTTGTTTCTTTTTAATGGTTTTTTTTTCTTCTTCTCGTTGCGTTTGGTTATCTAATTTATTTATTTATATAATTATTATTTTTTTATTAAGTTTTTAGGGATTGGGTTATGGGAACAGGGTGAAAAATGTTTTCTGTGTTCTGTACTGTTGATGTACAATTTGATGTGATTTGCAAATTGAAAACCAATAAATACATTGTCAAAAAAAATGAACCCATCCTAGCTGTGATCTCTGAAGCAAGGAGCAGTGGGCTGCCACCTTCATGCTGCGCCCGGGGACCAACTCCAGTTCTTTTCTAATTGCCTTGGTCAGGGACACAGACAGGAGTATAAACCCTAACATGCACGTTTCTTCTGATGGTGGGGGGAAGTCGGAGCACCCGGAGAAACCCCACCACAGGCACGGGGAGGACATGCAAACGCCACACACAGGACGACCTGGGATGACCCCTCCAAGGTTGGACAAAGCCGGAGACCGCACCCAGGACCTTCTTGCTGTGAGGCGACAGCGCTTACCACGGCGCCACTGTGGCGCCCAATATGGTATGTATGGATGCAATAGTATGGATGCTGTTGTAACTTATAGCCAGGCGTACTGTGTTCCTGACCGGGCAATCAGGTCAATCTGCTTTTGATACAGTGCATTATTGAGCATAAGAGCAGTTCACATCGAAGTGACAGAATCCTTCTACACATTGAGCTTCTTCAACGCCCTCAGACGGTTTTTGGTTGTCAGGGGTGCTGTGAAGAGCATCACCAATTTTGTTGGCGCTTGCGAGGAGCTCAAGATACATCCAAACGTAGACACTACTGTTACGGGTGGTATTATAGCACCACCCAGTGGATGTTAACTGTAGTTAATGTTACGTAAGGCACGCAGTCTCCTGCGTGCGTCAGTTCATCTCTGTATTGTTGGTACTTAACAGTTCGACACTAAAGCCCATTAACTGTTAACTTGGGAGTATGCCTCGTTTTTACACACCGATAGCTCAAACAACTACAGCCGTCAAAATATTGTAGCGAATTCGGGGGGGGGGGCAACCAGAGAAACTGCCGCGGCCTGGACGCGAACCCGTATCGCCCGCACCGCGGGAGACATCGCTAACCGCTCGACTAAAGGGTCAGATCCCTCAGCCAGCGTGTCTACTTATGGATACACGTAACACTACCGCCCTCCTTCGGGAAGCGCGTCCCCGCGCTTAAGCGTATCAGCTCCTTCACGCCTCTGGGCGCACACGCTTCCGGTCTCACCATCCCACTTCTGACACCAATGTAGCGAATTCGGGGGGCAACCACAGGAACTGCCGCGGGAGACATCGCTGACCGCTCGACTAAAGGGTCAGACCCGTCAGCCAACGACCAACGTGTCTACTTATCCATACACGTTACAATATATTTGTTGGAACAGGGATGTGCATGGGACTTTCAATCCTCCTCATGCCTCCCATTTTGGTGGAACGTGGGAAAGGATAATTGGTTTTGTGAGGAGAATCCTGGACTCCATGTTATTTGAGCTAAAAAACACAAAACTTACCCCTGAAGTTCTTGTCACCTTTATGGCCGAGGTGTCTGCTTTTATAAATGAAAGACCCCTTTTTCCAGTGTCAACAGACCCCAATGACCCATTCATGCTCACCCCAGCTGCTCTCCTCACGCAGAAAGTAAATCCTCTCCTGGCTCCTGCCGGCAACTTTGTTGCTTCTGCCCTCTATAAGCACCAGTGGCGCCAAGTTCAGCATCTCTCCAATACTTTCTGGGACAAGTGGAGGAGACAGTTCCCCACAACACTCCAAACACGAAGCAAACGGCAGTCTAGCCAACCAAATGCGAACACAGGGAGTGTCGTCGTTCTCAAAGACACACAAGTTCCAAGAAATGAGTGGCCTGTAGAGCCGAAGGAACGGAGAAGACCGTAGGTTCACACTTTAGCCGTGTAGGCAACTTTCTTTAATCCACGGTAAATCAGAGAGACAACCAAACCACAGCTCGACTGAGCGGAGGTGGCAAGAATAACCAGAAAACTGGCTGGACAACCATAACTTAACCCTGCGTTAACCTGCCAGGGCAACCATGACTTAACCCTTAGTTCCTGGGTTGAATTCTGTCCCCAATACGTGTCCACCACAGGCCTCTTGGAAATGTAACTAAAATGTTTCCCAGCAATGATGGTAAAGTACGCACAATGTAAACAAAAGTGGCTAAGCCAGACGGAAGCAAACTCTTTACCTGACCTATCACAGACACTATTGTTCGTATCCCCCCCCCCCCCCAGAGCCATAACACTGAAGGTAATATTTTAATGTCATTAAAAAGTGCAGTAGTTTATTTTATTATTCTTTGTGTAAATGAGAACATTAGAGGAGCAATACGGCCACTTATTGGCTCTTTTTGGTATAGCAGGAAGTGATTTGTCAAATTTGTGTAAAAATTTATTCAGGAAGTGAAAATACATTCACGGAGAATAGACGTTTTCTGCTCTGCTGCACATCAGTGTTAACCAGCCGCTCCTGCATACATCTTTATGTCTTTGCTCGCATTGTTGGTATGCACAGTCTCTATGTTAAGTGCTCTTTACTTCTATATTTCATTGTTTTAGGATAAAAATATACGTTTCTAGCTTGAGTAGAAATATATTTCAGTCGGGATATTTCTCCAGTGTTTAGCATACTAGCCCGTTTGCCACGCTATTCTTAGCTAAGATGAGGTTATGCTAGTGTGATACAGAATTCATTTGAAGCAGCTCAGGAGAAGGCTTTTGATAGGGTTGATCATTGTTATTTGTTCAAAATACTTGAAGGTTTTAGTTTTGGAGAAAAATTTATTTCACAGATCAAGTTGTGGTATTCAGGAGCCAGTATTCTGTTAAAGGTAAGCGGTGGACATAGCCAACCTGTCTCTGTTCAGAGAGGTATAAGATAGAGTTGTCCCTTATCTGGAATGCTGTATTCCCTTGCCATCGAGCCTCGTTTAATTCAGTTCAGGCAGGGTCTCTCAGGGTTAACCTTTTCAGAGAACATCAATAATTAAGTTATACAGCATACGCTAACGATGTCACAGTTTTCATAATGAGTCAAAACTGATGTTAAAATTCTCAAGCAGAAATTGGCCTTATATGAACAAGCTTCTTCTGCGAGAGTCAATTGGTCAAAATCTGAGGGTTTATTACTGGGGTAGTGGAAAAATAAAGAGAAGCCAACATTACCAGCTTAGGCTGCAGTGTAACACAGAAGGGATGGCATGCTTATTTCTGGGCAGTGGCCGCTTTCTGAGCAAAAACTGGGAGGGTTTAGTTGAAAAAAATCAGTTTCCGATTTTCTAGATGGATTTGGATCCAGCCTCAGTTGTCCTATAGGGGGAGAGTCTTGATTGTTAATAACCTGATTGCCTTGATGTTCTGGCACCGGTTTACAGTTGTAGAACCTCCGGACATGCTCATAAGGGAAGTACAGAAGAAACTGGTGAACTTCTTCTGGGAAGGCTTTTACTGGACAAAATCTTCTTTATTGTTCTCTATCAGTGTTGGAAGGAGGCCAGGGTCTGATTGACCTCCACAGTTGTATCACAGGTTTTCGCCTTCAAACTATGCAGCGACTATTTTATCATAAAAACAGCTTTGGAGTGAAACAGCATCTGTGTTGCTTCATAGGATTATGAACCTGAATTATGATAAGCACGTGTTCCTTTTAGAACTAGCTGGCATGGAGTTCACTACGACACCTTTCTATCAGGCTGTTCTCCGAGCTTGGGAAACAGTCTGAAACTACAAGAGAGACTGCTCCCAGATCTATGGCAATGTAGGGGAGGGACCACTGTTCTATAACACTGCAGGATGCTCAGCTCAGACAGTGTACGGAGATCCCTCACAAGAGCTGGACTTACTAAGATAACGTGTCTCAGATCAGGAGGACAGTGGAAAACAGCTGTCATTTTGAGCCTAGAGACTGGTTTTAAATCTCATCGTCTAATGGAAAGGCTGTTGGAGGAAGTGATCAGTGCACTTCCTGGTTTCTTCAGAGAGGCACTGGGAGCAGAGTGTGGAGAGGATCAGCCAGTTATGTGGCCTGTTTTTCAATCTTTGTCCATCCGTGCTGCACTGGAGGAGCAGGAGGAAGTGAAGGGGACCATTCTGTCTTTTAAAATACCAGAACTACAGGACTTCTCAAGAACATCAAAGAAGGCCTTGTGTGCAGTCACTGTAAAAGTTCTCAACAGAACATCACTAGCCGGTGTACAGGAATCGAGGTGGTTGAATGTGTTAACACCAGGTTCATCTCCCAAAGGCAGCTGGAGGTCCCTGTACAAAACCCCCCATAGAGAAATGCATTGTGGATCTACAGTGGAGGGTGGTATATGAGGCTGTCGCTATGAAAAGACATGTGACACATATAGATCCTAGAGCAGGGAGTCACTGCTCTTTCTGCAATGATGAGAGAAATTACAGCACTTATGGCTCAGATGTCCCTGGTTGAGCCCTCTTTTCTATGTACTGCAGCAGTGGCTTAGAGGTTTATGAGAGGTTTTCGAAGACAGCGTGTTCGTCTTTGGTCCTAGGTACACGGCAGCACAGCGCCGATGTGTCACCTTGGTTAATTTTCTGTTAGGTCAGGCAAAAATGAGCATTTGGCTTAGTAGAAGAAACAAAATGAAAGGGACAGGGTCCAAATGTAAATAATGTAGATGAAAAAATGGACCATTAAAGAATTGGTTAAATGTCAATGTAATCTACAGATGTTGTGTAAAAGTTTTGAATAAAAATAAGTTGAATGGTAAAATGGATCCAGTTTGGAGGGAAAAACTTGGCATCAGCTAGTTTGGAGAGTCCTCTATGAACTGCCTTTAAACAAGCCAGCAGGTGACTTACAGTGGGGAATATAACATGGAGCTGCTGCAGTGAATTCTTTTATCTCCATGACTGGTCACACTGTTGCTAATGAATGTCCTTTCTGTGGGCCTCTACAAACTGGTTTTCATTGTTTTTGTTTTTTAGACTGCAGATGAATTAGGCAACTTTTTGGTGTTTTACATTGTTTGTTTACTTCCTTTACTTCCTTTAATGAAGTGTGGTCTAAAACTGCTTTTATTTTCAGAGCAGGATACAAAAAAAAAAAACCAAAACAAAAAAAAATGCAACCAAAGTGGCAACTTCTAAACTTCCTTGCTGGCGAAGCTAAACTGTCAACAGAAACAGAAAGAACAAGATAGAAGTGAAAGTGTCAACAGAAACAGAAATAACAAGAAAGAAGGAAACTGTGTGAAGAAATAGTCTCTGTGTTCAGCTCTCTTAAAAGCCAGAGTTATAATTGATTTTAAATTTCATAAATTAATAAGTAGCATGGTTGTGTTTGTACATCAGTGGCGTTATAATGACGCCATTTGTTCAGTGATGAACGACGAATTAATGTTCAGTGACTTTTTCAGATAATGTTATTACTGTCTGTTTCTATTGGCCTTTGTTTCAAAGCTGCTGAGAATGTGTGACTTGGTAATAAAGTTGTTTTTTTAAAAAGTAAAAAATAAGTATCCTTCTCTGTCTCTCTCTCTCTGTCTGTGTCTCCCCCATGCTACACTCATACATCTGACTCTTGCAGTTCCCATTCCCAATCTCTCCCACCCTGCATCTGTGTCCCTCAGCGTCGTCCAGCATATGTCCATGTAAGGCTACAGAACAGCTCTCTGGGCCACTGGACAAAAACTCTCTTTACTTTCTAAATGGAACGTTGTTTATCAGTATTTCTCAGCCTGAACTGTATGTGTCTGAACTAGATGTGTCTGAAATGGATGTTTCTGAACTGGACATGTCTGAACTGGATGTGTCTGAACTAGACGTGTCTGAACTGGATGTTTCTAAACTGGATGTGTCTGAACTAGATGTGTCTGAACTGGATGTTTCTAAACTGGATGTGTCTGAACTGGATGTGTCTGAACCGGATGTGTCTGAATTAGATGTGTCTGAACTGGATGTGTCTGAACTAGATGTCTCTGAACTGGATGTGTCTGAACTAGATGTGTCTGAACCGGATGTGTCTCAACTAGATGTGTCTCAACTAGATGTCTCTGAACTGGATGTGTCTGAACTGGATGTGTCTCAACTAGATATGTTTGACTGGATGTCTCTGAACTAGATGTGTCTGAACCGGATGTGTCTGAACTAGTTATGTCTGACTGGATGTGTCTGAACTGGATGTGTCTGAACTGGATGTGTCTGAACTAGATGTCTCTGAACTGGATGTGTCTGAACTAGATGTGTCTGAACCGGATGTGTCTGAACTAGATGTGTCTCAACTAGATGTCTCTGAACTAGATATGTCTGACTGGATGTGTCTGAACTAGATGTGTCTGAACCGGATGTGTCTGAACTAGATATGTCTGACTGGATGTGTCTGAACTGGATGTGTCTGAACTGGATGTGTCTGAACTAGATGTCTCTGAACTGGATGTGTCTGAACTAGATGTGTCTGAACCGGATGTGTCTGAACTAGATGTGTCTCAACTAGATGTCTCTGAACTAGATATGTCTGACTGGATGTGTCTGAACTAGATGTGTCTGAACCGGATGTGTCTGAACTAGATATGTCTGACTGGATGTGTTTGAACTAGATGTGTCTGAACCGGATGTGTCTGAACTGGATGTGTCTGAACTAGATGTGTCTGAAATGGATGTTTCCGAACTGGATGTGTCTGAACTTGATGTGTCTGAACTGGATGTGTCTGGCCAGGTGTCTGCCTGGTAAACAATGAAAGGATGTATGTGGATGAGTTTTAACCATTAAACACAAATGAGGAGGATGAAACGTCATCAGCAGCACTGCATACCAGCACTCTGCTAGAGTTAACTTTATAAGCTATGGCTGCTAGCTTAGAGGGGGGGAAGTACTACTGAAATACTATGGAGTGTGATTGCATTATTCATTTATCACTGTATATTGCTCTAAAAAAGAGCAAGTTTGATTTCAGAGAGATATTTATCATGAATTGGAATCATTTTGGTGGTTCACTTCTCTATTTTTCAGACCCCCCCACCATAATCTCCTGCAACAAGAACAACTGAAATGTGTTATCCCAAAACCACAGCTCTACAACATCATACTCATAGTTACTGCTTCCATGCAAAGGTTTTTGTAATATCAACTCCTACTCACTGCCCTTAAAGCTAATTTTATATGTTAAAATGTTACCATATATAGAAGGCATATATATATATATATATATATATATATATATATATATATATATATATATATATATATATATATATAAATATATACAGGATGTTGCGATGAAACCTTCGATGTAGAAAAAGAACTCAACAATAATCATGTTTAGACATATATATATATATATATAATATATATATATATATATATATATATATATATATTGTGTGTGTGTGTGTGTGTGTGTGTGTGTGTGTGTGTGTGTGTGTGTTAAACTGTTTTGTAAAAGATGTTGTGTGAGCAACCTGTGGATATTGGTGATATGGTGCTCAGGTAGGCAACATGTAGATAAGGACAACATGTAAACAAGGACAGCATGTAGACAAGGACAGCATGTAGACAAGGACAACATGTAAGGAAGGACAACATGTAAAGGAAGGACAATATGTAGACAAGGACAGCATGTAGACAAGGACAGCATGTAGATAAGGACAACATGTAGATAAGGACAACATGTAAGGAAGGACAACATGTAAGGAAGGACAATATGTAGACAAGGACAGCATGTAGACAAGGACAGCATGTAGATAAGGACAACATGTAGATAAGGACAGCATGTAGATAAGGACAGCATGTAGACAAGGACAACATGTAAGGAAGGACAACATGTAAGGAAGGACAATATGTAGACAAGGACAGCATGTAGACAAGGACAGCATGTAGATAAGGACAACATGTAGATAAGGACAACATGTAAGGAAGGACAACATGTAAGGAAGGACAACATGTAGACAAGGACAACATGTAAACAAGGAAAACATGTAGATAAGGACAACATGTAGATAAGGACAACATGTAAGGAAGGACAATATGTAGACAAGGACAACATGTAGACAAGGACAGCATGTAGACAAGGACAACATGTAGATAAGGACAACAACATCCATGTAAAAGACTGAACTGAAGCAGATAATTGAGATGTTAAAACACTGTTAGAGGGCAGTTGGTGAAATGATGTGGTTACTTTGTACTGTTTGGTTACTTTGTTATGTTTGGCTACTTTGTACAATTTGGTTACTTTGTACTGCTTGGTTAATTGTACTGATCGGTTACTTGTACTGATTGGTTACTTAGTACTGTTTGATTGCTTTGTACTGTGGTTACTTCTTGCTCTTTGGTTACTTTCTACTGTTTGGTTACCTTGTAATGTTTGGCTACTTTGTACTGTTTGGTTATTTTTTATTGTTTGGTTACTTTGTACTGTTTGGTTACTTTCTACTGTTTGGTTACCTTGTACTGTTAATTTACTTTGTACTGTTGGTTGCTTTGTACTAACTGCTTACTTTGTACTGTTTTGTTACTTTGTATTGCTTGGTTACTTTGCACTGTTTGGTTAACTTGTACTGCTTGGTTATTTTGTACTGTTTGGTTACTTTGTACTGTCTGGTTACCTTGTACTGTTTGATTATCTTGTACTGCTTGGTTACTTTCTGATGTTTTGTTACTTTGTGGTTACTTTATATTGTTTGGTTACTTAGTACTCCTTTGTTACATTGTACTGCTTGCTTACTTTGTACTGCTTGGTAACTTAGTACTACTTGGTTACATTGTAATGTTTGGTTACTTTGTACTGCTTGGTTACTTTGTACTGCTTGTTAACTTTCTAATGTTTGGTTGCTTTATACTGCTTGGTTACTTCATACTCTTTGGTTACCTTGTACTGTTTGGTTACTTTGTACTGCTTGGTTACTTTGTACTGTTCAGTTACTTTGTACTGCTTGGCTACTTTGTACTGCTTGGTTACCTTGTACTGTTTGGTTACATTGTCACGTTTGGTTACTTTGTACTGCTTGGTTACTTGGGCTTGGCAGCCCCTGCCTTAAGATGACTGGGGAGCAGTAATGAAACTTGTCGGCTCTCTGTCCTCCACAACAGTTGCTTGTGATGAACAGCATGTTTATGTGCAGACTCACCATATAAGGCAGATGCAGGGCTTGCTGGACCATGGTGCAGAGTTATTTTTACTTTTTCCACAACTTTTTTTTGGAGCAATTTGTGTCATTTGTTCTCTCCCTAGTGAGGATGTTGTCCAGGGCAAGTCTGTCTGTCTGTCTCTCTTCCTCACCCTGTCTCTCCCTCACCCTGTGTCTTCCTCACACATCAAATCTTCCAACTGAAACAACGAGTACCCAATTTAATCAGTTACCAACAACTGCAACCTATATTCAACCTACATTCAAGCTATAGTCAACCTACATTTAACATACATTCAAATTATATTCAAACTACATTCAACCTATATTCAAGCTACTATATTCAACCTACATTCAACTTTTAATCAACCTATATTCAACCTACATACAGCTTATATTCAACCTACACTTAAACTATATTCAACCTATATTCAACCTACATTCAACATTTAATCAACCTATTTTCAACCTATAGACAACTTATATTCAACCTATATTCAATCTACATTCAACTTATATTCAACCTACATTCAATATTTAATCAACCTGTTTTCAACCTATAGTCAACTTATATCCAACCTATTTTCAACCTACATTCAACCTTTAATCAACCTACATTCAAACTAAAATACGACTTATATTCAACCTACACTTAAACTATATTCAACCTATATTCAACATTTAATCAATCTGTTTTCAACCTATAGTCAACTTATATCCAACCTATATTCAACCTACTATATTCAACCTTTAATCAACCTATATTCAAACTACAATACGACTTATATTCAACCTACACTTAAACTATATTCAACCTATATTCAACCTACAGTCAACATTTAATCAACCTGTTTTCAACCTATAGTCAACTTATATATCCAATCTATATTCAACCTATTTTTAACCTACACTTAAACTATATTCAACCTATATTCAACCTATATTCAACCTACATTCAACCTTTAATCAACCTATATTCAAACTACAATACGACTTATATTCAACCTACACTTAAACTATATTCAACCTACATTCAACATTTAATCAACCTATTTTCAACCTATAGTCAACTTATATCAACCTATATTCAATCTACATTCAACTTATATTCAACCTACATTCAATATTTAATCAACCTGTTTTCAACCTATAGTCAACTTATATTCAACCTATATTCAATCTACATTCAACTTATATTCAACCTACATTCAACATTTAATCAACCTATTTTCAACCTATAGTCAACTTATATCAACCTATATTCAATCTACATTCAACTTATATTCAACCTATATTCAATCTACATTCAACCTATATTCAACCTACATTCAACCTTTAATCAACCTATATTCAAACTACAATACGACTTATATTCAACCTACACTTAAACTATATTCAACCTATATTCAACCTACATTCAATATTTAATCAACCTGTTTTCAACCTATAGTCAACTTATATCAACCTATATTCAACCTACATTCAACCTTTAATCAACCTATATTCAAACTACAATACGACTTATATTCAACCTACACTTGAACTATATTCAACCTATATTCAACCTACAGTCAACATTTAATCACCCTGTTTTCAACCCATAGTCAACTTATATATCCAATCTATATTCAACCTATTTTTAACTGACATTCAACCTATATTTAGTGCAATAGGACAACTTATTATAATATATGATATATAATATGAGCACATGTAGTGTAGAACATGGTTGTAAAACATACTGTATGGCGTTTACTTGTGAGCCTTCTCAGTGCGTTTCTGATAGACACTAAATCTTGCATACTATGGTGATCTGCACTAGTTCATCTGCCCACATGGTTATTTCTGTCTGCTACACTGCATTAGCAGTGCTACCAGCTATGACTGTACACATTACTTCTGGTTTCTAACATTCAGCATAATAGTACCTCTTACACTGTATATCATGTTCCTTCACACTAGAGATCCAAATCAGTTGAATCAAGTGCATCTGGACTTGGTATTTATACCAAGTCCAGATGCACTTGATTCATACTGTGGGAACATTCACAGACACTGTGAGCTCTGTGGCTTTTCAACAACGGATTGTGTTGGCCCACATGTAATTACGTGAATCACTTTAAACACAATGTATTTACCCCACACTCATGTCTGTCCTGTATACTTCACACGAGGGTGTTGATCTGCTGTCCTTCCCCATTCACCTTCTGTCCTGATGTCTCTCTTTCTCCCTCTGTCTCCCTGTCTCTGTCTCTGTCTGTCTGTCTGTCTGTCTGTCTGCTCTGCTCTGTCTCTCTCTTCTCTCTCTCTCTCTCTTCTCCTCTCTCTTCTCTCTCTCTCCTCTCTCTCTCTCTCTCTCTCTCTCTCTCTCTCTTCTCTTCTCTCTCTTCTCTCTCTCTCTCTCTCTCTCTCTCTCTCTCTCTCTCTCTCTCTCTCTCTCTCTCTCTCTCTCTCTCTCTTCTCTCTCTCTCTCTCTCTCTCTCTCCGTCTCTCCGTCTCCTGTCTCTGTCTGTCTGTCTGTCTGTCTGTCTGTCTGTCTGTCTGCCTGTCTCTCTTGTCTCTCTCTTCTCTCTCATCTCTCTCCCTCTGTCTCTCTGTCTCTGTCGCTGTCTCTGTCTGTCTGCCTGTCTCTCTTATCTCTCTCTCACTCTCTCTCTCTCTCATCTCTCTCCCTCCGTCTCCCTGTCTCTGTCTGTCTGTCTGTCTGTCTGTCTGTCTGTGTCTGTCTGTCTGTCTGTCTGTCTGTCTGTCTGTCTGTCTTGTCTCTCTCTTATCTCTCTCTCTCTCACTCACTCACTCTCTCACTCACTCTCTCTCCTCTCTCTCTCTCTCTCTCTCTCTCTCTCTCTCTCTCTCTCTCTCTCTCTCTCTCTCTCTCTCTCTCTCTCTCTCTCTCTCTCTCTCTCTCTCTCTCTCTCTCTCTCTCTCTCTCTCTCTCTCTCTCTCTCTCATCTCTCTCCCTCCGTCTCCCTGTCTCTGTCTCTGTCTGTCTGTCTGCCTGTCTCTCCTTGTCTCTCTCTCTCTCTCTCTCTCTCTCTCTCTCTCTCTCTCTCTCTCTCTCTCTCTCTCTCTCTCTCTCTCTCTCTCATCTCTCTCCCTCCGTCTCCCGGTCTGTCTGTCTGTCTGTCTGTCTGTCTCTCTTGTCTCTCTCTTATCTCTCTCTCATCTCTCTCCCTCCGTCTCCCGGTCTCTGTCTCTGTCTGTCTGTCTGTCTGTCTGTCTGTCTGTCTGTCTGTCTGCCTGTCTCTCTGGTCTCTCTGTCTCTTCTCTCTCTTGTCTCTCTGTCTCTCTGTGTCTCTCAAATTCAAATTCAGATTCCAGTGGCTTTATTGGCATGGTGTAATGCAGTACATATTGCCATAGCACGGGTTTAAACATTGAAAAAGCTCAACAATAATTGGAAAACATTACTGAAAACAAACAATACAGCAAAGAAACACGGTACAAATCAAAACCAGTATACTGCCACTGAATAGAGCAGCAACAACGTGTGGCAAGTGACTGTCACTCACTGTCCCTTGCTTTATGGCAACTTATAGCTCTTTGGGTCTCTCTCTCTCTCTCTGACTGTCTCTCCCTCCCTCCCTCCCTCCCTCCCTCCTCCCCCAATGCTGGCCAGCTCTGGTAAAGCATTCTGCTCTGAGTCTGCTGTCTATCACATATCCAGCGTTGCTGTCTGAGACATCAGTCGGTTCTACACTCCTCTGAAAGGTAGGAACCATGACTCTCTGTAAAGACAGGACATAGTACTGTAATTCGTACCACTGTAAAGTAACTTCAAATCACTGTAATGTAACGTCATACCACTGTAATGTAACTAAATAACACTACTGTAACGTCATACCACTGTGCTGCAGCATGATAACACTACTGTAACTTCTTAACACTGTGCTGTAACTAAATAACACTACTGTAACTTCTTAACACTGTGCTGCAGCATGATAACACTACTGTAACTTCTTAACACTGTGCTGCAGCATGATAACACTACTGTAACTTCTTAACACTGTGCTGTAACTACATACCCACTGTGCTGTAACATGATAACACTACTGTAACTTCTTAACACTGTGCTGTAACTACATACCACTGTGCTGTAACTACATACCACTGTGCTGTAACATGATAACACTACTGTAACTTCTTAACACTGTGCTGTAACTACATACCACTGTGCTGTAAGTACACAACACTGTAATGTAGCTTCATAACACTGTACTGTAACTAAATAACACTACTGTAACGTCATACCACTGTGCTGTAACTAAATAACACTGTAATGTAGCTTCATAACACTGTACTGTAACTAAATAACACTACTGTAACGTCATACCACTGTGCTGTAACTAAATAACACTGTAATGTAGCTTCATAACACTGTACTGTAACTAAATAACACTACCGTAACTTCATACCACTGTGCTGTAACTAAATAACACTGTAATGTAGCTTCATAACACTGTACTGTAATTTCATAACACTACTGTAACTTCATACCACTGTACTGTAACTAAATAGCACTACTGTTATTGCATATCACTGTACTGTAACTTCATAACACTGTACTGTAACTTCATAACACTGTGCTGTAACTTCATAACACTGTTGCTGTAACTACATACCACTGTGCTGTAAGTACACAACACTGTAATGTAGCTTCATAACACTGTGCTGTAACTTCATAACACTGTGCTGTAACTACATACCACTGTGCTGTAAGTACACAACACTGTAATGTAGCTTCATAACACTGTGCTGTAATTTCATAACACTACTGTAACTTCATACCACTGTAATGTAGCTTCATAACACTGTGCTGTAATTTCATAACACTACTGTAACTTCATACCACTGTGCTGTAACTACAAAACACTACTGTTATTGCATATCACTGTACTGTAACTTCATAACACTGTGCTGTAACTACACAACACTGTAATGTAACTTAAACACTGTACTGTAACTTCATAACACTACTGTAACTTCATACCACTGTGCTGTAACTTCATAACACTACTGTAACTCCATACCACTGTGCTGTAACTACATAACACTACTGTAACTACATACCGCTGTGCTGTAACTACATAACACTACTGTAACTACATACCGCTGTGCTGTAACTACATAACACTACTGTAACTTCATACCACTGTGCTGTAACTACATAACACTACTGTAACTACATACCGCTGTGCTGTAACTACATAACACTACTGTAACTACATACCGCTGTGCTGTAACTACATAACACTACTGTAACTTCATACCACTGTGCTGTAACTACATAACACTACTGTAACTACATACCGCTGTGCTGTAACTACATAACACTACTGTAACTTCATACCACTGTGCTGTAACTACATAACACTACTGTAACTTCATACCACTGTGCTGTAACTACATAACACTACTGTAACTACATACCACTGTGATGTAACTACACAACACTACATAACACTACTGTAACTACATACCACTGTGCTGTAACTACATAACAGTGTATTGTAATTTCATACCACTGTACTGTAACTTCATAACACTACGGTAGCATCATTTTACTGTATTTTTATAACAATGTACTGTAACTTCATAACATTGTACTCTAAAGTAACGGGTTATTTTCTTGCCCGGTGCGGGATTCGATACGGGGTGTACTGCACCACAAGGAGGCGTCACTAACCGCTCGGCTAAAGGGCCAGACCCGTTAGCTAGGGGCTAACGTGTCTTATTAGTAGTTTACACTAACTTCATCACACTGTACTGTATTTTCATAACGTTGTACTGTAACTTCCTAACACTACTCTAACTTCGTAAAGTACTGTAACTTCATACCACTGTACTGTAGATGTATAACACTGTACTGTAACTTCATAACACTGTGTGTTAACTTCATAACAATGTACTTTAACTTCATAACAAGGTACTGTAACTTCATAACACTATACTGTAAGTACACTGGAAGTAGTTTGTTGGTTCACAGAGGCAGTCGTTCGGCTGCTACTTTACAACAAACAGCCGTTTAAATAACGTCACCTGTTTAAGCCCTTATATTTGGTCATTGGCGGACAGAAACATTAATTATTCAACCACCTGGAAAACCCTCTGAAAGAAGAAAACACATTCACCCACTAGTAAAATGTGTAATCTGTGTCTAACTGAACAATATGTTATCCTCTGCAGACCAGAAATGTCCACATTGAATAACAGGAATGAACTGGCCAGCAGTTACAGACATCGATATAAACACCTATATTGTCATTATAAAATTATAAATAAATCATGACAATAGACAAATACCCCCCCCCCCATTGGACCGTTGGCGATCACGTGTTTTTGAATTTTTGTATGTTGCGCCGCTCCCTTCTCCACTGGACATTGTGCACGTGATGTGTATGACGAGGCAGTAGATGGTACTGTGGTGATACACAAGTGAGGGTAGCTTCAGCAGGGGCTGCTGCTCCTTTAAGGCAGACATGCAGAGTGATGACGTAGGCACTGCTTAGAGTTTCCGGGGCGGAGCCATGTTGGCAGCAGCTTAGCGGTTGGTTAGCTGGTTGCCAGGGGAGATTGTGCTGTATCGATGTTGTTTTGTGTGGCGAGTAAACGGGATGGACTCGACTCGACCTCTCCGTCTCCTCCTCCCTGCACTCCCACATTGGTGACCCCGCACGTTGACAACGAACATGTCGACCCAAAGCGATGACGACACCGCTCCGTCTCCGAGTGATGCTAACGGTACGGCTCATGTTAGCGCTAGCATCTCAGCAGCGACGGGGAAGTTGCCCGAGTTTTGGCAGCACCGTCCCCGGCCATGGTTTCAGCACATTGAAGCCCAGTTGGAGCTGGGAGGAATAACGCGGGACGGTACGAGGTGTTTCCATGTGGTGGCGGCGTTGGATGCCCGGACCACGGCCCGAGCTATGGGGCTACTGGAAGCCCCCCGGCTGTGGGGAAACACGGCGCATCAAGGCTTCCTTTTGCAGCTCTTCCAGCTGTCGGAGATGGAGAAGGCGGGTCGCCTGCTGTCACTCAACGGACTCGGCGATAGCAAACCTTCCGAGCTGCTGGAGAAGATGTTGGCCGTTTTGGGCTCGGCGGACCCCTCCTTCATTTTCACCCATGTTTCTGCGGTAGCTCCCGCACAGCGCTAGCCAGCTCCCCCCCCCCCTCCTCCACCAAAGACTACCGCGCTCTGGGTGCGGAAGCGGACAGGATTTCCCTCGCCAACCGGCAGCAGTTCGTTCATGCGGTGCTCCCCACCCAGACCTCGCCCCCGTCGCTGGAGGACGCAGCGGGCACCGCGGCTGCGGTGGCTGCCCGCCGCCAGCGTGACAGCAGCGGGCTGTGTTATTACCACAACAGGTTTGGTTCCAGGGCCAAGCAGTGTCGCCCGCCATGCAGCTTCAGCGTCCAGGGAAACGCCAGGGGGCGCTCAATAGCAGCTATGAGCGCCGGCGAGAACAGCAGGCTGTTGTTTACCAAGGACGCCTCATCTGGCCGGCGGCTGCCGGTCGATTCGGGCGCTCAGCGTAGCATCCTGCCTGCATCGGCCGCGGACACCATGGCCGGCGGTCAAGGCCCCCCGATGGATGCCGCGAACGGCACGCCCATACGTACCTACGGCACCAGGTATGTGGAGGTGTGTTTCGGCAGGCGGCGTTTCGGCTGGGTCTTCGTTATGGCCGCGGTGTCGGTTCCCCTCCTGGGCGCGGACTTCCTGTGCGCCTTCAGGCTGCTGGTGGATGTTACGAACTGTCGCTTGATCGATGCTGTCTCTTTCGCTACATACCCGTGCACACTGGGAGGTGCAGGGACGCTCGGTCTGTCAAACATGCTCGCCGCCGGAGACACGTATCAACGACTGCTCGCAGAGTTCCCTGACCTCACCACACCTACGTTCTCGTCAGCGGTGGCCACGCACGGCGTGGAGCACCATATTGCCACAGACGGCCCCCTGGTCTACGCACGTGCACGGAACATCGACACTGCTAAGCTCGCGATCGCCAGGGAGGAGTTTGCCACCATGGAACGCCCCCTGCACATGGTTTCTAAGGCTGACAGCGGTTGGCGCCGCTGCGGCGATTTTCGTCGCCTGAACAACGCCACAACCCCTGATCGGTACCCCGTCCCGCACATACAGAACTTCTCTGCCCACCTGGTGGGGGCCACCATCTTTGCCAAAGTGGATTTGGTGCGGGGCTACCACCAGGTACCAGTCCACCCTCGGGACGTGCCCAAGACAGCAGTCATCACGCCATTTGGACTCTTCGAGCCCTTCGGTCTCAAGGGGGCAGCACAGATGTTCCAGCGGCTGATGGACTCTGCTACGGGATATGCCGTTCTTGTTTGTTTACTTGGAAGACATTCTCGTGGCCAGCACCTCCACAGAGGAGCACCAGACGCACCTCCGGCAGTTGTTCGAGTGGCTCATTGCGATTGGACTCAGTCAACCCAGCCAAGTGTCAGTTTGGCCTGTCGTCCATTGACTTCCTCGGTCACCGTATCTCCCCGCAGGGAGTCATTCCGCTTCCCACCAGAGTGGATGCTGTCACCAGTTTTCCACGCCCCCGCACTGTGAAGTCCCTGCAGGAGTTCTTGGGCATGGTGAACTTTTATAACAGGTTTATTCCCCAGGCAGCTCACCACATGCGGCCCTTGTACGAGGCCCTGTGGGGCAAGGAAGCCAAGGGCGAGGTAGACTGGTCCCCGGGGATGGACAAAGCTTTCGACGACACCAAGGCCAATGCTGCTTGGATGGCGCACCCGTCCCCCACTGCCCCGATTGCCCTCACGACCAATGCCTCTGGACTATGCGGTCGAGGCGGTGTACGACCAGTGGGTGGGCGGCGCCTGCCAGCCCCTTGCCTTCTTTAGCAAACAGCTTAAAGACAACGAGCGGAAGTACAGCACTTTCGACCAGGAGCTCCTGGGTCTCTTCTTCGCCACCCGACACTTCAGGTTCCTGTTGGAAGGCCGCCGTTTCACTGCCTTCGTCGACCACAAGCCACTGACATTTGCCATGGCCAAGACCTCTGAGCCGTGGTCCGGGCGCCAGCAGCGTCAGCTCTCTGCCATCTCGGAGTTTACCACGGACATCCGGCACGTGGCTGGCAAGGACAACTTGGTCACCAACTGCCTCTCCCGGGCGGTGGCAGAGTCCGTTCACTTGGGACTTGATTATGCTGCCATGGCAGCAGACCAAGCCGCTGACGCAGGCATTCAGGCCTATCGGATGGCCACTATGGGGCTGCGGTTGGAGGATGTTTTGTTTGACAGCGCCAATGCCACGTTCCTCTGCGACGTTTCCATGGACCAGCCCCACCCCATGGTGCCACCGGCTGGTGGCACCGTGTTTTGACGTTATCCATGGCCTTTCCCACCCAGGTGTGAAGGCGTTCACTAAGCTGGTCGGGGCCACGTTCATCTGGCCCGGCCTCAGGAAGGATGTCAAGGACTGGGCTGACTCCTGCGTGGCGTGCCAGCGGTCCAAGGTACACCGTCATACCAAAGCCCCCTTGGCGCCATTCCTGGTGCCCGAGAGGCGTTTCGTCCATGTGAATGTGTACTTGGTGGGCCCCCTGCCCCCCTCCCATGGATTCACTCACCTTCTCACCATGGTGGTCAGGACCACCAGGTGGCCAGGAGCTTTCCCCCTGTCATCGACCACGTCTACTGAGGTGGCCCGGGCATCTTGTCCTGGGTGGCCTGTTTTGGCACACTGGCTGACCTCACCTTTGACAGGGGCCTGCAGTTCATGTCCAAGCTGTGGACTGCAGTCGTGGAGGGGCTGGGGGTGAAGCTCCACCGCACCACAGCGTATAACCCGCAGGGCAACAGACTTTGTGAGCAGTTTCATCGGTCTATGAAGGGCGCTCTTCGTGCCAGCCTCACGGACAGCAACTGGGTCGATGGCCTCCCGTGGGTCATGCTCGGCCTATGCTCTGCCCCCAAGGAAGACCTCCAGTCCTCGTATGCAGAGCTGGTTTACGGCCAGCCGCTGCGTGTCCCGGGGGAGTTTTCCCCCAGATGCTGTGGCCCCCTGGTCAGCAGCTTCTCATCGGGCTGTGGCCCGGGACAGTGCCAACACTTTCGCTCCGATCCCTACATCTCACCACCGCCTCCCTCAGTCCTATGTCCCCAATAATCTGCTGTCAGCCAGGTACGTCTTCATCTGCCACGACAGCCACCGTACCCCCCTGCAGCCCCCCTACGACGGGCTCTTCCACGTCCTGGAAGCCTAAGAACTTTGTGGTGGTCATGGGGGGGCAAGCTGGAGCGGGTCTTGGTGGACCGTCTTAAGCCTGCCCATTTGGACCTGGGTGGGCCGGTCGAAAGGCCCCTGCCCCCGCGGCGTGGATGCCCCCCTTCTTGGGCCCCCAGCCCAGCCTTGGCCCCTGCCCGGGCTCCGTGTCTGTCCCCTGCCCCTGTCCCCGCCCCTGCCCCCATACCCGTTCAGCGCAGCCGTTTTGGCCGCCTGGTCTGCCCCCCAAGACGTTCACCGTTTCACTGTTGGCTGTTTGTGTTTCATTGAGTACTGTTGTGTTACATTACTGTTTTGCATTTTTTCGTGATGGTGAATTCTGGGGGGGGGGGGGGGCGGCTGTGTGGTGATACACAATGGAGGATAGATTCACCGGGGGCTGCTGCTCCTTTAAGGAAGACGTTTAGAGTGCTGACGTAGGCACTGCTCAGAGTTTCCGGGGTTGAGCCATGTTTGCAGCAGCCTAGCGCTTGGTTAGCTGGTTGCCAGGAGAGACTGTGCTGTATCGGTGTCGTTTTGTGTGGCGAGTAAACGGAATTGACTCGACTCGATCTCTCCATCTCCTCATTCCTGCACTCCCACACTGTCCTTTCCTCGAGTAGCTTTATTGACAGCTGATGATTACTTATGGCATGAAACAGGCTTGTACTGTCTCATAAAGAATTATATATATATTTGTGTGTGTGTGTGTATATGTATATATGTATATATATACAGTGCTGCTTGAAAGTATGTGAACCCCTTGAGCAGTTTAGATGTTTCTGTTGTTTTACCATGATTTTCTTATTTTATCATCACCTGTTTTTATGTATGAAATGTCAGATATATGTTTATCAGTTGCATGTACTTGTTTAGTGGGACTTGTTTAAGTAGCCCAAAAACTACAGGAAACATGGAATTAGTGTATGTGCAAAAGTAAGTGAACCCCCAGCTGCATTGGTTAAGTCAAGCAGGTAACAGACTCGGGTGAAAGACATTTGGGTGCTTAATTAATCATTTAAGCAGACCAATGAAATGAGACATCCTTGGGAAAGGGTTTGGCCTGCACTAATTAAAAGAGAGAGGAAACCAACCAAACCACTGTGGTCCCATACAAATCAACAATGCCGAGAGCAAAGGAGATATCCGAGGACATGAAGAAGAGGGTAGTGACAGCCCATCAGTCTGGGGAGGGATATAAGACCATCTCCAAAAGATTCCAGCTCCATCCATCCACTGTAAGACAAATAATTTACAAATGGAGGGCCTTCAACATGACAGCAACTCTGCCTAGAAGTGGACGCCCATCAAAACTATCACCCAGAAGCACCAGAAAAATAATAAATCAGGTAAAGGCCAACCCACAGATCACCTCTAGAGAGTTGCACACCTCTCTGGTAGCATCTGGGACAAATGTGCATGCATCTACAATCAGACGAAAATTGAATAGCCATGACATTCATGGGAGGGTTGCTAGAAGGAAGCCTCTGCTCTCAAAAAAGAACAAAGCTGCCCGTTTCAACTTTGCCAGAGAGCACTTGGACAAACCAGAGGCCTTCTGGAAGTCCATTCTCTGGACAGACGAGTCCAAAATAGAATTATTTGGTCACAATCAAAACCAACATGTTTGGAGAAAAGCCAACACTGCATATGAAGAAAAGAACCTCCTCCCAACAGTGAAGCATGGTGGTGGAAATGTGAAGGTCTGGGGCTGCTTTTCTGCTTCTGGACCTGGACGACTCCATATTATCAAAGGAACCATGAATTCTCCGGCATATCAACAAATTCTTGACCAGAATCTCCTGCCATCAGTCAGGGAGTTGAAACTGGGACGAAAATGGATTATGCAGCAAGACAATGACCCAAAGCATTCCAGCAAAGCTACAAAGGCATGGCTTCAGAGAAAGAGGATTCGTACTCTGGATAGGCCCAGTCAATGACCGGATCTTAATCCAATTGAAATGTTGTGGCGAGACCTGAAGAAGTTGGTACATACCAGATGTCCCTCCAACCTCTCTCAACTGGCTGAGTTCTGCAAGGAGGAGTGGGCAAAAAGCCCCATAAGCAGATGCGAGAGACTGGTTAGTGGTTACAGAAGACGTTTGGTTGAAGTAATGGCTGCAAAAGGAGGAGCCACAAGCTACTAATACAAGTGTTCACATACTTTTGCACATGTTACATTTTCAGTTTTTGTGAAATAAACCACCTTTGTTGAATTAAATAATGAAAATATATCTCTTTTTGTGTTTGTGTCCATTATTTGGAAGGTGTGCTTTACAAATTGGGATTTGGATGTATGTGTACTAAGCTTATTTTAATGTTTTTTACAAAAACAGTGACCATGTCTGGAGGGTTCACAAACTTTCAAGCAGCACTGTATATATATATATATATATATATATATATATATATATATATATATATATATATATATATATATATATATATATATATATATATAAGCCGGATGTGGGTATGTGTCCTGGTCGCTGCACTAGCGCCTCCTCTGGTCGGTCGAGGTGCATGTTCGGGGGGAGGGGGAACTGGGGGGAATGGTGTGATCCTCCCACGTGCTAAATCCCCCGGGTGAAACTCCTCACTGTCAGGTGAAAAGACGTGGCTGGTGACTCCACATGTATGGGAGGTGGCGTGTGGTAGTCTGCAGCCCTCCCCGGATCAGCAGAGGGGGTGGAGCAGAGACCGGGACGGCTCGGAAGAGTGGGGTAACTGGCCGGATACAATTTGGGAAAAAAAGGGATGGGGGGGGGGAACAGTTAAATAAATAAAAACTACAAGTTTGGTAGACAAGCTGTTCAAGGAGAGAATATGCCTGTGAACCATTTTTATTTTCTTAAATAAAATAATAATAATCCTTCTGTCGTCGCTATGGGCATTACACCGCACGTGTAGACTCATCTCATAACTGTCGCTGTTCTTCTAAAGGATGAGCGCATGACTTGTTTTATTCATTCTGTCCAACCTATGACCCAATCCATCAACATATGAAGTAAATCATAAATATCTGGCAAATATTCAGTCGGGCTCTGCTGAAAGATGGATGGGACACGACTAATGTTGTGAGTGGAACTCTTCCTCTTTTTGTTTCTCACTGGACAGACTCCGGCCATCTCGCCCCGTCTGTGGTCCTCGCTGAGTGGGACGGGAAGAGGAACGAAGAGAAGACTCTAATCAGACGCCATCATATTGGTTATTTAACTTACTTATTCTTTTGTGTATCACTTTTAACTGAATTCAACTCAAGTGCATTCAGCTCAAGCTAGTCCAAGCCAACCAACACGACAATGAGCAGCGGTGGAGGAAGTATTCAGAGTGTTTACTGGAGTAAAAGTAGCAATACAACAGTGTAAAAATACTTTGTTACAAGTAAAAATCCTGCATTCAAAATCATACTTTAGTGAATTTGCAAAAGTATTAGCATCAAAACATACTTAAAGTAGCTAAAGTAAAAGTACTCATTATGCAGAATGGCCCATTTCAGAATCATATATCATATTATTGGACTACAATTATTGATTCATTAATGTGTTAATCACATTAATGATGCAGCTGGTAAATGTGGAGCTAATTTCAATTACTGTATATACTGCTGGGTAGCTTAGCCTATAAAAGTACATCACTATTAGTTGATTTATAATTCGTATCAATAATCTAAATCTGCAAAGCAACTAGTAACTAAAGCTGACAAATGTAGTGGAGTAAAAAGTACCATAGTTCCCTCTGAAATGTAGTGGAGTAAATGTATAAAGTAGCATAACATGGAAATACTCAAGTAAAGTACAATTACCTCGAAATTGTACTTGAGTAAATGCAGTTAGTAACATTCCACCACTGACAGTGAGTTAGCACATCGTAAACTACAGCATTCACATGAGTGTATGGTCAGCCGAGTACATCTCCTTGCTTTTGTTTGCTAACCACATCTCAAGTCATGTCTCAGTTACAGCAAGTAAAACTTGATTCAAAAACCAATCAAGCCAACTGTCTCCGTTCTAACCCATTCCATTGTGATCCAGCCCGGTGTTTCCATGGAGCGAGTGCAGCACATGACCAAGAAGGTGATCCGCCGGGCCTCTCAGATGGAGGTGACCCCACAGACCAAAAGGAACCTGCAGGAGCTGTTTGTTAACTTCACCCTCATTCTGATCTGTCTGCTCCTCATTTACGTCATCGTCTTGCTCAGCAGCTGAGATATCCTTTCATGGCTGAAATCACACCCATCGAGGAAAACGGAGTACCACGAGCACCAGGCTGCTACCCCTCCAGAGATGACAACTGTAGGCTGCAAACACAAAACACCATCCTGACCATCAACATGTCATACGACTAAAACTGAAAACTGCCATTGACTCAGCAGTCGCTTACAGCAGATTATGGAATAAATATGGCGGATGCTGAGGGCTCAGGCTCCATGGCTGAGTAAACAGGAAGAGCTTCCTGAAATTCCCTCTTCCTTAAAAACAATAAATCAATACTAATCCTTGATTACCAGTTTCTTGGAAACTTTGTTCAGACTACTTGTCTACAGCTTATTTCTTTGGCACCCGGGAGCACGTTTAAAAGGTTGAGTTTTTCATATTTGATGCTAAAATCGGGGTTTTTCTACATTAAATTGTTATTTTATCCATCAGGTTACGTAATACTTGCTATCGTCTTTACCATAGTTGAAGACACTTTCTGGTCTTCCATACACCACCGTGGAAAGTTTTGCCCAGATAGGATGAACACTAGTCCAGCAGCACATACGTATGTTCCTGCTCACACAAGACAAAGAATTAAAACATGATGACGACGTGGCGATGCTTCAGGTGGACAACTAGTCTACCAACTCTCCAATTAATGTCTCCAGGCATGCTCAATAATCCAGGGAAGGCCATCTCTGAGGGCTGAACCAGTCCATCTGGACACACCATTTAATGACAGAAGCGTTTCATCATCATCTAAGTGACCGCTTCAGTCTCACCTGACTGCAGGTACCCCCACCCTTATAACCAATACAGGGACTGCAGGTGTCCCCACCCTTATAACCAATACAGTGAGTGCAGGTACCCCACCCTTATAACCAATACAGTGACTGCAGGTGGCCCACCCTTATAACCAATACAGTGACTGCAGGTGGCCCACCCTTATAACCAATACAGTGAGTGCAGGTACCCCACCCTTATAAACAATACAGTGACTGCAGGTAACCCCACCCTTATAAACAATACAGTGACTGCAGGTGTCCCCACCCTTATAAACAATACAGTGACTGCAGGTATCCCCACCCTTATAACCAATACAGTGACTGCAGGTACCCCACCCTTATAAACAATACAGTGACTGCAGGTACCCCACCCTTATAAACAATACAGTGACAGCAGGTACCCCCACCCTTATAAACAATACAGTGACTGCAGGTGTCCCCACCCTTATAACCAATACAGTGACTGCAGGTACCCCACCCTTATAACCAATACAGTGACTGCAGGTGTCCCCACCCTTATAACCAATACAGTGACTGCAGGTACCCCACCCTTATAACCAATACAGTGACTGCAGGTACCCCCACCCTTATAAACAATACAGTGACTGCAGGTACCCCACCCTTATAAACAATACAGTGACTGCAGGTGTCCCCACCCTTATAACCAATACAGTGACTGCAGGTACCCCACCCTTATAACCAATACAGTGACTGCAGGTACCCCCACCCTTATAAACAATACAGTGACTGCAGGTGTCCCCACCCTTATAACCAATACAGTGACTGCAGGTGTCCCCACCCTTATAACCAATACAGTGACTGCAGGTACCCCACCCTTATAAACAATACAGTGACTGCAGGTGTCCCCACCCTTATAAACAATACAGTGACTGCAGGTACCCCACCCTTATAACCAATACAGTGACTGCAGGTACCCCCACCCTTATAACCAATACAGTGACTGCAGGTATCCCCACCCTTGTAACCAATACAGTGACTGCAGGTACCCCACCCTTATAAGCATTGTAAGGTGGAGACAGATGTACTCTTCAGGGCTCTCCACTAGCTTTTTGCAGGGGTTCCACTGGTGCGCCTCCCTTTTTTTAGGTGCACCACATTTTCCATTGCGTGGCCTTTAACACCAAAAGGTCTCCTTTTTATCGCTCTTCTGTCATATAATGTGAATGATGTTTTAATACAATAAGGTGTAGAAAAAGCTTGTCTTTATTTTAAACACAATATATAAAGAATATATACGTGTATATATATATATATATATATATATATATATATATATGAAGAATATATAAAGAAAAATAAAGTGTTTAACGTGCTACACTGAGCTTAAATTGAACATTTAAAACATTTAAACATGTCAAAATAAAGGTGTTGGTGCTTTTAATGAAAAAACGTTCAATGGCTCCACCTCTCTTCATTCTCACTCGTGTTGTCGCGTAGACCAGCGTTTCTCCACCCTCTCCTCCAGGAGGAGGAGCACTTGTCATGCATGGTGTAGACCTCCCCCTGCTCCACCACAGCTGATTTAAATGATCAGTGTCGTTATGAGGCAGCTTCGGGAGCTCATAACGAGGTGATCATGTGAATCAGCTGTGTTGGAGCAGGGGGAGGTCTACACCATGCATGACAAGTGCTCCTCCTCCTGGAGGAGAGGGTGGAGAAACGCTGGTGTAGACCTATAGGCTGTTATTCTCCCGTCCAAGGTCTCCGGCGCTCAGCCTGCTCAGCTCGCTCGCATTGTTTGAAGTGACACTGCTTAGAGCAGTGAAAAGGACCACAGCCAATCAGAGGCGAGGACCCGCCCGCGCGCTGTCTCTTATTGGTTTAGACCACGACACCGTCAGGTGAACACAGAGAGATGCTGCGGTTGCGGAAAGAGATTTCGGTGTTCCCCCGAGCAGCATCGGGAGCATCAGCGCCACCTATCGTTTTTTCAGTCGCACTCTTAAAAATGTTGGTGGCACTCTGGAGCCCATAGTATGGGCTGTACGGTGCATACTGGGTGTATACTGGGTGTATACTGGGTGCATACTGGGTGCATACTGGGTGCATACTGGGTGTATACTGGGTGCATACTGGGTGCATACTGGGTGTATACTGGGCGCCTACTGGGTGCATACTGGGTGTATACTGGGTGTATACTGGGTGCATACTGGGTGTATACTGGGTATATACTGGGCGCATACCGGGTGTATACTGGGTGCATACTGGGTGCATACTGGGTGTATACTGGGTGTATACTGGGTGCATACTGGGTGCATACTGGGTGTATACTGGGTGTATACTGGGTGCATACTGGGTGTATACTGGGTATATACTGGGTGCATACTGGGTGTATACTGGGTATATACTGGGTGCATACTGGGTGTATACTGGGTGCATACTGGGTGCATACTGGGTGTATACTGGGCGCATACTGGGTGTATACTGGGTGTATACTGGGTGCATACTGGGTGTATACTGGGTATATACTGGGTGCATACTGGGTGCATACTGGGTGTATACTGGGTGCATACTGGGAGTATACTGGGAGTATACTGGGTGCATACTGGGTGTATACTGGGTGCATACTGGGTGCATACTGGGTGTATACTGGGAGTATACTGGGAGTATACTGGGTGCATACTGGGTGTATACTGGGTGCATACTGGGTGTAATAATGACCAGTACCCATCAGTTGGCTCAGAAAATAAGCCATGACACATGCTGCCATGTTTAAATCCTGGGTGTAGCTTCAGGAAAGTCTTCCACCTGTTTAGATGATGACGTAACTTCCTGATTCTTCTCCGGGGTGTGATGGGTGGTGTTTTAGAACAGGGCTCTTCATGTTTGGGGGCTCCCACTGGGGTGTTGGGTGTTTTCAGGGGGCACATTGCCCCTCCCGAGTCAACCGTGCGCGTGTGCAACTCACATGTATGTGTGAGTCAGGTCGGGCAGCGAGTGTCAGAACCAAACCATCAGGTCCAGGTCCAAGCAGGTCTTCCTCATCCCTGAGGGCCAGTCTGCTGCACAGCCAGCAGTAACACACAACCATTTCATTTCATTTGCTTTATTTGGAACATGTAAAACAACAACAACACCAAAAACACAAAAAGGATATAGACAAAACAATATTCAAGTGAAATGAATAAACCTGTGCAACAAAATCAATAAATAAATGATCATAAACAACACAAATTAAATATAACCTGCTCACAAAGGAGTAGGAGGAGGTTTAAACTTACTGAAGCCGACCCTTTCTGCACTACTCATCAATGAATTCATCATATTTATCTTGTGTGCAGTTCATCAACAAGTGTCCATCAGACACAGAACAGTAAATCAAGGCTAATGGCGGCCAGGACAGAGGACTTGTTGAGTCTCTTGGTCCTGCGTGGTGGCAGGTGGTATCTGTGGCCAGACGGAAGCAGCTTGAAGGCCTTGGACAGGGGGAAGCCAGGATGAGCCAGGACTGACTGGACATTCTGATGTACAGCGTCCTGCGTCCAGCTGTCTCAGGGCAGGTATGTCAGAGGACGTCCTCCCAGGAGGACGACTCAGGAGCTCTGATGAGAGTGCTGACACTGAGCACGTCCAGCTGTCTCAGGGCAGGTATGTCAGAGGACGTCCTCCCAGGAGGACGACTCAGAAGCTCTGATGAGAGTGCTGACACCGAGCACGTCCAGCTGTCTCAGGGCAGGTATGTCAGAGGACGTCCTCCCAGGAAGAAGACGACTCAGGAGCTCTGAGGAGAGTGCTGACACCGAGCACGTCCAGCTGTCTCAGGGCAGGTATGTCAGAGGACGTCCTCCCAGCAGGAAGACGACTCAGGAGCTCTGAGGAGAGTGCTGACACCGAGCACGTCCAGCTGTCTCAGGGCAGGTATGTCAGAGGACGTCCTCCCAGCAGGAAGAAGATGACTCAGGAGCTCTGATGAGAGTGCTGACACCGAGCACGTCCAGCTGTCTCAGGGCAGGTATGTCAGAGGACGTCCTCCCAGGAAGAAGACGACTCAGGTGCTCTGAGGAGAGTGCTGACACCGAGCACGTCCAGCTGTCTCAGGGCAGGTATGTCAGAGGACGTCCTCCCAGGAAGAAGACGACTCAGGAGCTCTGAGGAGAGTGCTGACACCGAGCACGTCCAGCTGTCTCAGGGCAGGTATGTCAGAGGACGTCCTCCCAGCAGGAAGACGACTCAGGAGCTCTGAGGAGAGTGCTGACACCGAGCACGTCCAGCTGTCGCAGGGCAGGTATGTCAGAGGACGTCCTCCCAGCAGGAAGAAGACGACTCAGGAGCTCTGATGAGAGTGCTGACACCGAGCACGTCCAGCTGTCTCAGGGCAGGTATGTCAGAGGACGTCCTCCCAGGAGGACGACTCAGGAGCTCTGAGGAGAGTGCTGACACCGAGCACGTCCAGCTGTCTCAGGGCAGGTATGTCAGAGGACGTCCTCCCAGGGAGAAGACGACTCAGGAGCTCTGAGGAGAGTGCTGACACCGAGCACGTCCAGCTGTCTCAGGGCAGGTATGTCAGAGGACGTCCTCCCAGCAGGAAGACGACTCAGGAGCTCTGATGAGAGTGCTGACACCGAGCACGTCCAGCTGTCTCAGGGCAGGTATGTCAGAGGACGTCCTCCCAGCAGGAAGAAGACGAGTCAGGAGCTCTGATGAGAGTGCTGACACCGAGCACGTCCAGCTGTCTCAGGGCAGGTATGTCAGAGGACGTCCTCCCAGCAGGAAGACGACTCAGGAGCTCTGAGGAGAGTGCTGACACCGAGCACGTCCAGCTGTCTCAGGGCAGGTATGTCAGAGGACGTCCTCCCAGCAGGAAGACGACTCAGGAGCTCTGATGAGAGTGCTGACACCGAGCACGTCCAGCTGTCTCAGGGCAGGTATGTCAGAGGACGTCCTCCCAGGAGGACGACTCAGGAGCTCTGATGAGAGTGCTGACACCGAGCACGTCCAGCTGTCTCAGGGCAGGTATGTCAGAGGACGTCCTCCCAGGAGGACGACTCAGGAGCTCTGAGGAGAGTGCTGACACCGAGCACGTCCAGCTGTCTCAGGGCAGGTATGTCAGAGGACGTCCTCCCAGCAGGAAGACGACTCAGGAGCTCTGATGAGAGTGCTGACACCGAGCACGTCCAGCTGTCTCAGGGCAGGTATGTCAGAGGACGTCCTCACAGGAGGACGACTCAGGAGCTCTGATGAGAGTGCTGACACCGAGCACGTCCAGCTGTCTCAGGGCAGGTATGTCAGAGGACGTCCTCCCAGGAGGACGACTCAGGAGCTCTGAGGAGAGTGCTGACACCGAGCACGTCCAGCTGTCTCAGGGCAGGTATGTCAGAGGACGTCCTCCCAGCAGGAAGACGACTCAGGAGCTCTGATGAGAGTGCTGACACCGAGCACGTCCAGCTGTCTCAGGGCAGGTATGTCAGAGGACGTCCTCCCAGGAGGACGACTCAGGAGCTCTGATGAGAGTGCTGACACCGAGCACGTCCAGCTGTCTCAGGGCAGGTATGTCAGAGGACGTCCTCCGAGGAGGACGACTGATGAGCTCTGATGAGAGTGCTGACACCGAGCACGTCCAGCTGTCTCAGGGCAGGTATGTCAGAGGACGTCCTCCCAGGGAGACGACTCAGGAGCTCTGAGGAGAGTGCCGACACCGAGCACGTCCAGCTGTCTCAGGGCCGGTATGTCAGAGGACGTCCTCCCAGGAGGACGACTCAGGAGCTCTGATGAGAGTGCTGACACCGAGCACGTCCAGCTGTCTCAGGGCAGGTATGTCAGAGGACGTCCTCCCAGGGAGACGACTCAGGAGCTCTGAGGAGAGTGCTGACACCGAGCACGTCCAGCTGTCTCAGGGCCGGTATGTCAGAGGACGTCCTCCCAGGGAGAAGACGACTCAGGAGCTCTGAGGAGAGTGCTGACACCGAGCACGTCCAGCTGTCTCAGGGCAGGTATGTCAGAGGACGTCCTCCCAGGAGGACGACTCAGGAGCTCTGATGAGAGTGCTGACACCGAGCACGTCCAGCTGTCTCAGGGCAGGTATGTCAGAGGACGTCCTCCCGGGAAGAAGACGACTCAGGAGCTCTGAGGAGAGTGCTGACACCGAGCACGTCCAGCTGTCTCAGGGCAGGTATGTCAGAGGACGTCCTCCCAGGAAGAAGACGACTCAGGAGCTCTGATGAGAGTGCTGACACCGAGCACGTCCAGCTGTCTCAGGGCAGGTATGTCAGAGGACGTCCTCCCAGGAAGAAGACGACTCAGGAGCTCTGAGGAGAGTGCTGACACCGAGCACGTCCAGCTGTCTCAGGGCAGGTATGTCAGAGGACGTCCTCCCAGGGAGACGACTCAGGAGCTCTGAGGAGAGTGCTGACACCGAGCACGTCCAGCTGTCTCAGGGCAGGTATGTCAGAGGACGTCCTCCCAGGAGGACGACTCAGGAGCTCTGAGGAGAGTGCTGACACCGAGCACGTCCAGCTGTCTCAGGGCAGGTATGTCAGAGGACGTCCTCCCAGCAGGACGACTCAGGAGCTCTGAGGAGAGTGCTGACACCGAGCACGTCCAGCTCCAACATGCACATGACTATGTAACATGGATACGTAGGCTCAGTGTTTACATTTAACACTTAGACATGTATGTTACACGTCTGCTGGGTCAGAGGAGTGTGCAGCATGGAGGACAGGCCGAGGGGCGAAGGAGAGGGGGTGACAGTGAGGAGGGGGAAGGAGGAGTAGGAATATGAGTTTTAGTTGGTGGGGATATCAATGTGCTCTGTTTCATCTTGTCCTCTTTGTTCTGCTCCTCCGCCTCCTCTGCTTTCTCCTCCTTCCCCTCTTCCTCATCTTTTCCTTTCCTCTTCCTACTTCTCCAACTCTTTCTCCATCTTCCTCTTCCTCCTTTTTTTTACTTTCTCTTTTCAACCCTTCATCTTTTTCTCCACCAATTTTGTCTCTACATCCTGCTCCTTCACTTTTCTTCTGCTCCCCTCCACCATTTTCTCTCCTGTCTCCCTTCTTTTCAACTCCTTCTCTTTGGATGAGCCCCTCTTTCTCACTGTCCCCAGTGTCTCCCTTATCTTCATCATTTTCTCTTTCGATGTTCCCTTCCCCTACACCACCTTCTCTTTTGATGTTCTCTTCCTCTTTAACATCTCCTCCCTCGATGTCACCCTCCTCTTTATCATCTCCTCCTTCGACGTCAACCTCCTCTTTATCAACTCCTCCTTCGATGTCACCCTCCTCTTTATCATCTCCTCCTTCGACGTCAACCTCCTCTTTATCAACTCCTCCTTCGATGTCACCCTCCTCTTTATCATCTCCTCCTTCCATGTCACCCTCCTCTTTATCATCTCCTCCTTCCATGTCACCCTCCTCTTTATCATCTCCTCCTTCCATGTCACCCTCCTCTTTATCATCTCCTCCTTCCATGTCACCCTCCTCTTTATAATCTCCTCCTTCGGTGTCACCCTGCTCTTTATCACGTCCTCCTTCAATGTCACCCTTCTCTTTATCATCTCCTCCTTCAATGTCACCTCCCTCTTTATCATCTCCTCCTTCCATGTCACCCTCCTCTTTATCATCTCCTCCTTCCATGTCACCCTCCTCTTTATCATCTCCTCCTTCCATGTCACCCTCCTCTTTATCATGTCCTCCTTCCATTTCACCCTCCTCTTTATCATCTCCTTTGATGTCACCCTCCTCTTTATCATCAGTTCCTTCGATGTCACCCTCCTCTTTATCATCTCCTCCTTCGATGTCACCCTCCTCTTTATCATCTCCTCCTTCGATGTCACCCTCCTCTTTATCATGTCCTCCTTCAATGTCACCCTCCTCTTTATCATTTCCTCCTTCGATGTCACCCTCCTCTTTATCATCTCCTCCTTCGATGTCACCCTCCTCTTTATCATGTCCTCCTTCGATGTCACCCTCCTCTTTATCATCTCCTCCTTCCATGTAACCCTCCTCTTGATCATCTCCTTCAATGTCACCCGCCTCTTTATCATCTCCTTTGATATCACACTCCTCTTTATCATCAGTTCCTTCGATGTCACCCTCCTCTTTATCATCTCCTCCGATGTCACCCTCCTCTTTATCATCTCCTCCTTCGATGTCACCCTCCTCTTTATCATCTCCTCCTTCGATGTCACCCTCCTCTTTATCATGTCCTCCTTCGATGTCACCCTCCTCTTTATCATCTCCTCCTTCCATGTCACCCTCCTCTTTATAATCTCCTCCTTCGGTGTCACCCTGCTCTTTATCACGTCCTCCTTCAATGTCACCCTTCTCTTTATCATCTCCTCCTTCAATGTCACCTCCCTCTTTATCATCTCCTCCTTCGATGTCACCTCCCTCTTTATCATCTCCTCCTTCGATGTCACCCTCCTCTTTATCATGTCCTCCTTCAATGTCACCCTCCTCTTTATCATCTCCTCCGTCGATGTCACCCTCCTCTTTATCATCTCCTCCTTCCATGTCACCCTCCTCTTTATCATCTCCTCCTTCCATGTCACCCTCCTCTTTATCATCTCCTCCTTCGATGTCACCCTCCTCTTTATCATCTCCTCCTTTGACGTCACCCTCCTCTTTATTATCTCCTCCTTCGATGTCACCCTCCTCTTTATCATCTCCTCCTTCGATGTCACCCTCCTCTTTATCATGTCCTTCCATTTTACCCTCCTCTTTATCATCTCCCTTGATGTCACCCTCCTCTTTATCATCTCCTCCTTCGATGTCACCCTCCTCTTTATCATCTCCTCCTTCGATGTCATCCTCCTCTTTATCATCTCCTCCTTCTATGTCACCCTCCTCTTTATCATCTCCTCCTTCCATGTCACCCTCCTCTTGATCATCTCTTTCGATGTCACCCTCCTCTTTATCATCTCCTCCTTCGATGTCACCCTCCTCTTTATCATCTCCTCCTTCGATGTCACCCTCCTCTTTATCATGTCCTCCTTCGATGTCACCGTCCTCTTTATCATCTCCTCCTTCCATGTCACCCTCCTCTATATCATCAGTTCCTTCGATGTCACCCTCCTCTTTATCATCAGTTCCTTCGATGTCACCCTCCTCTTTATCATCTCCTCCTTCCATGTCACCCTCCTCTTTATCATGTCCTCCTTCGATGTCACCGCCCTCGTTATCATCTCCTCCTTCGATGTCACCCTCCTCTATATCATCAGTTCCTTCGATGTCACCCTCCTCTTTATCATCTCCTCCTTCGATGTCACCCTCCTCTTTATCATCTCCTCCTTCCATGTCACCCTCCTCTTTATCATCTCCTCCTTCCATGTCACCCTCCTCTTTATCATGTCCTCCTTCCATGTCACCCTCCTCTTGATCATCTCCTTCAATGTCACCCGCCTCTTTATCATCTCCTTTGATGTCACCCTCCTCTTTATCATCAGTTCCTTCGATGTCACCCTCCTCTTTATCAACTCCTTCTCTTTGGATGTGCCCCTCTTTCTCACTGTCCCCAGTGTCTCCCTTATCTTCATCATTTTCTCTTTCGATGTTCCCTTCCTCTACACCACCTTCTCTTTTGATGTTCTCTTCCTCTTTTACATCTCCTCCTTCGATGTCACCCTCCTCTTTATCATCTCCTCCTTCCATGTCACCCTCCTCTTTATCATCTCCTCCTTCCATGTCACCCTCCTCTTTATCATCTCCTCCTTCCATGTCACCCTCCTCTTTATCATCTCCTCCTTCCATGTCACCCTCCTCTTTATCATCTCCTCCTTCCATGTCACCCTCCTCTTTATAATCTCCTCCTTCGGTGTCACCCTGCTCTTTATCACGTCCTCCTTCAATGTCACCCTTCTCTTTATCATCTCCTCCTTCCATGTCACCCTCCTCTTTATCATCTCCTCCTTCCATGTCACCCTCCTCTTTATCATCTCCTCCTTCGATGTCACCCTCCTCTTTATCATGTCCTCCTTCCATTTCACCCTCCTCTTTATCATCTCCTTTGATGTCACCCTCCTCTTTATCATCAGTTCCTTCGATGTCACCCTCCTCTTTATCATCTCCTCCTTCGATGTCACCCTCCTCTTTATCATCTCCTCCTTCGATGTCACCCTCCTCTTTATCATGTCCTCCTTCAATGTCACCCTCCTCTTTATCATCTCCACCTTCGATGTCACCCTCCTCTTTATCATCTCCTCCTTCGATGTCACCCTCCTCTTTATCATGTCCTCCTTCGATGTCACCCTCCTCTTTATCATCTCCTCCTTTGACGTCACCCTCCTCTTTATTATCTCCTCCTTCGATGTCACCCTCCTCTTTATCATCAGTTCCTTCGATGTCACACTCCTCTTTATCATCTCCTCCTTCGATGTCACCTTCCTCTTTATCATCTCCTCCTTCGATGTCACCCTCCTCTTTATCATCAGTTCCTTCGATGTCACCCTCCTCTTTATCATCAGTTCCTTCGATGTCACCCTCCTCTTTATCATCTCCTCCTTCGATGTAACCCTCCTCTTTATCATCTCCTCCTTCCATATCACCCTCCTCTTTATCATCTCCTCCTTCGATGTCACCCTCCTCTTTATCATGTCCTCCTTCGATGTCACCCTCCTCTTTATCATCTCCTCCTTCCATGTCACCCTCCTCTTGATCATCTCCTTCAATGTCACCTTCCTCTTTATCATCTCCTTTAATGTCACCCTCCTCTTTATCATCAGTTCCTTCGATGTCACCCTCCTCTTTATCATCTCCTCCTTCGATGTCACCCTCCTCTTTATCATCAGTTCCTTCGATGTCACCCTCCTCTTTATCATCTCCTCCTTCGATGTCACCCTCCTCTTTATCATCTCCTCCTTCGATGTCACCCTCCTCTTTATCATCAGTTCCTTCGATGTCACCCTCCTCTTTATCATCTCCTCCTTCGATGTCACCCTCCTCTTTATCATCTCCTCCTTCGATGTCACCCTCCTCTTTATCATCTCCTCCTTCGATGTCACCCTCCTCTTTATCATCTACTCCTTCGGTGTCACCCTCCTCTTTATCATCTCCTCCTTCGATGTCACCCTCCTCTTTATCATGTCCTCCTTCCATTTCACCCTCCTCTTTATCATCTCCTCCTTCGATGTCACCCTCCTCTTTATCATCAGTTCCTTCGATGTCACCCTCCTCTTTATCATCAGTTCCTTCAAATATCACCCTCCTCTTTTTCATCTCCTCCTTCCATGTCACCCTCCTCTTGATCATCTCCTCCTTCGATGTCACCCTCCTCTTTATCATGTCCTCCTTCAATGTCACCCGCCGCTTTATCATCTCCTTTGATGTCACACTCCTCTTTATCATCAGTTCCTTTGATGTCACCCTCCTCTTTATCATCTCCTCCTTCGATGTCACCCTCCTCTTTATCATCTCCCCCTTCGATGTCACCCTCCTCTTTATCAACAGTTCCTTCGATGTCACCCTCCTCTTTATCATCAGTTCCTTCGATGTCACCCTCCTCTTTATCATCTCCTCCTTCGATGTCACCCTCCTCTTTATCATCTCCTCCTTCCATGTCACCCTCCTCTTTATCATCTCCTCCTTCGATGTCACCCTCCTCTTTATCATGTCCTCCTTCGATGTCACCCTCCTCTTTATCATCTCCTCCTTCCATGTCACCCTCCTCTTGATCATCTCCTTCAATGTCACCCGCCTCTTTATCATCTCCTTTGATGTCACACTCCTCTTTATCATCAGTTCCTTCGATGTCACCTCCTCTTTATCATCTCCTCCTTCGATGTCACCCTCCTCTTTATCATCTCCTCCTTCCATGTCACCCTCCTCTTTATCATCTCCTCCTTCGATGTCACCTTCCTCTTTATCATCTCCTCCTTCGATGTCACCCTCCTCTTGATCATCAGTTCCTTCGATGTCACCCTCCTCTTTATCATCAGTTCCTTCGATGTCACCCTCCTCTTTATCATCTCCTCCTTCGATGTCACCCTCCTCTTTATCATCTCCTCCTTCCATGTCACCCTCCTCTTTATCATCTCCTCCTTCGATGTCACCCTCCTCTTTATCATGTCCTCCTTCGATGTCACCCTCCTCTTTATCATCTCCTCCTTCCATGTCACCCTCCTCTTGATCATCTCCTTCAATGTCACCCGACTCTTTATCATCTCCTTTGATGTCACACTCCTCTTTATCATCAGTTCCTTCGATGTCACCCTCCTCTTTATCATCTCCTCCTTCGATGTCACCCTCCGCTTTATCATCTCCTCCTTCGATGTCACCCTCCTCTTTATCATGTCCTCCTTCAATGTCACCCTCCTCTTTATCATCTCCTCCTTCAATGTCACCCTCCTCTTTATCATCTCCTCCTTCGATGTCACCCTCCTCTTTATCATCAGTTCCTTCGATGTCACCCTCCTCTTTATCATCTCCTCCTCCATTAGCATCTGTGAGGGAGGTCATGGGGTTCTGGTATTGCTGGCTGCAGGTTTCATTGATCTCAGACCCCCAAGATGACTCTGAGAGTGGGCAGATGGACATGATGTCAAAGGAGTCCATCACGCTGGATACAAAACAAATAATGTATCAATCAATCAATGAATCAACTGGTGAATAAATCAGGGAATGAATCAATGAATCCACATCACTATGTCTTTATGAATGAAACACCTTGAAGGACCAATCCTTTCTGCTCTCACTTTTATAGTTTTTGCCATTGTGCATATCAGTTATGATATTTTAATCAGTGGCTGCATTGTTGTGATTGTGGACACGGGACCACAGCGAGACACAGCTTTAAAACAGCCACTTATGGTCCAACTGAACACAAGCTTGATCCCGTCCTTCAGGCTATAAGAAACAAAAAAACAAAAGAAGAGCTGGTGCTGAGTTACACTGTCTTCATGACTTCCCATCATCTATGGCTTTTCATTTGCTCTGGCAGGGTAGTTAGTTGATGGTTACTGCTAGCTAGGGTATTTAAATAGGCCGGTCATTCCTGAAAGCCCGGAGACTGGCGACACTCAGGGAACACGTCGTAGGAGATGTGGGACGAGGCAGGAACAGAAGATCAATTCTGACATGCTGGACTTTATGTCGGGGTGTCGTGGAGCGTCCAGACGCCACGTCGCTGTTCTTCCATCATGTCACACTACACGGGGTCAAGACCCCCGTTCGTCCTTCCCCATGTTCATAATCAGGCCTGATGCTGGAAACGTGCTGGCAACAACAGAGTCGTGTCAGAATCGGGCTGGATTGGTGTAGTCTGGTCCCGGCACCAGATGAGTGGTGACACGTTTCTCCTACTAACTTTGTGTCCAGAATAACCCACGCAGCTTTCTGGGATCTCGGGGTGGTCTTAACTTCTGAATATGTGGTGAGATAACTGGGTTCAGCTGGACTTGTTAAAACATGTCTGGCGCTCATATTCACTTGCCCCATAAGACGCAGTTGTGAAGCGGAGGCCAGCGGTGGCCCCGTGTCCAGAACCTTGACAATGTGACAACGAAGTTGGTGAGAAAAATATCACAACTGATATGCACGATGGACAACTAGAGAAATAAGACCCATGTTATAGAAGAAATAGAATTAGCATTTAAAATGGACATGTATTCACACACACACACACAGCCACTCACCTGGAGCGGTGGTGGTGGCCCATAGCAGCGAGGTGGGTCATGCTGAGGAAGCGGTGTCTCAGAGCTTGGCTGGGGGTGATTCTCTGGGCAGCATCCAGGCTGAGCATTCTTTTGAGCAGATCAACAAATGCCCGGATGTCTTCCTCCTAGTGCTCGTCCGCCCCCTCAGGTCTGCACTGGATTTAGAGACCACACAACCCACAAGTCAGTCAAGTCAAAAGAAAATGCCTGGCTCATGTTAGAGGAGCAAAGTGACGGTTCTCAACTGAGTCATCCCTTGTAGAAGAAACCAGTACCAGCGGCACCACTTACCTTCAACAGGACATCAAGGGAGCCCAACCTAAACCTGCTGGGGCACCGGGGCGATTTCCCTGTGTCCTGGAAGTACTCCCATGGCAGCTAAAAGAAATAATCTTTGAAACCTTTTCAGCAGTTTCACCTGGTACTTATCTGATGTGTTTTCTGAGCAGCTGAAGCAGGAAGTTGTTATGATACACTACCTTGAGCCTCCAGGTTTGATGGTTTGAGTCCCTGGTGAATAAACACCTCGTCCTCAAACCAGCATCCAACAAGTGATCTGCCGGCATGCCTTGTGTCGCCACAATGGCTCTCATCTGGAGAGACAACACAACATCACGTTAACCCACCTTCAGCTTCAACAGTGGGTTGGGAGATTCTGTGTGTGTGATGAAGCAGCTGGTGAGGGACATCAGGTGACTTACAATGTCAAACTCTTTCCAAGAAGGGTAGAGGTGTCTTCCCCAGAGCATCGCTGCCATGACACAGCCAAGGGACCACATGTCTATTGCCTCTGAGATGGGGAGGCCCAAGACAACTTCTGGTGCCCTAAAGGTGGGGAGACAAGGACCAAAGACAGCAAACATTACCAAGGACCCACAAAACAAAATCACACATTTGTAGATGAATTCCCCCATCACCCCCACCTGTAATAAAAGAGGGTGTAGGGAAGAGTGAAACTGCTTTTCCTAAGCTTGATATAGCTCTGTTTTCTCCATTTGTGTATCTGCTGTATGTCTTAACATGCTTTTGTGATTGTGGTGTGCTGTCTTGGCCAGGTCTCCCTCAAAAAATAGATTTTCAATCTCGAGAGACCTTCCTGGTCACATAAGGTTAAATAAATAAATGAACAGAAATCAGTCCTGAATGTGCTCACCAGCTGAGAATGATCAGATCTAACATGTCTCCTCATCAGTATGGAAGAGTAGCACAACTGCAGCTTCTGGTGTCCAGCAGAACTGCAGACACACTGCTGGACCCTTCAGGTCTCAGTACTGCTCACCTGTAACCAGGAGGCTGAAGGATTAGTCCATGGGCCAGACGATATTTCGGTACACTCAAGGTGGCAAAACTTACTTATAATTTTTGAAAGGATCCATGTCTGTAGATGATATTTTGGTATGATAACCATTCCTGAGTGGCAGCTGTATCACAGTTATCAGCTCATGAAGTTAACCACCCGCTAAACTAAATTGCATTTTAGACGCTGGTGCATATCCTGGTTTAGCCTCATGGTCAGGACATTTTTCAATGTTCTATAATATTGTCTTTGGTATCATTTTAAAGGGGACCTTCTTAGCTTTCATTCAAGCCCTGTTGTGAATATTTCTCACAAATATAGAGGTCACTTGAGCTCTTCAACCCGTCAATAACACACATCTTTCTGCATTTTTCGCCTAAACTATATACTTTCTTTTAGCCCTGTGGCATCTAGGAATATCAGGGACACAAAACACAAAAACTGGAATACTCACAGGACTGTAAAGATTCAGGAAATGTATAATATACCCATACTATTTCATTGTGTGAGGTGATTGTGAGCCTTAAATGAGAACTAGACCAAAGCCAGTTAGGTCACAAACTGGTCTCTATACATTTGTTTAAATACACAATCAAAATACATGATAAAAAGGAATACCATAGTGAGGTAATGAACTATTTTAATATTTTAAACAACATTGACATTTACATATACTTAGTCAATGATACATGTAATCCCATATCATTAGTGGGTATATGTAATGGTAATGGGTAGGGTAATGGGTATATGTGAATATGGTTACATTATTGTTATCAAGCTCTGGGTAACCAAGTCCAGAATCAACATCCTGTGCATCAATAGACTACTACCACAGTAATACCATCAGAATCATCACACTGTCATTCATCAAACTGCTCGTTTCTCTCATCATCTGACTCCCCAAGTTCAAAGTCCAGTTCTGGACCATCCTGCTGTTTTTGGTTACTGCAGGTCTGTAACCTGCACATGTCTGTGCATGGAAGTCCATTTGACAGGCACATGCAGCTTGGCATTTTGCATGAATGCACACACTTGCATGTTAGCATTTCCAAGAGCACATCTGGTGCAGGTGGGGAGCGCATCCAGTAAATGGCCAGCTTGCCTTCATCGTCTGTCCATCCATACTCAGTAGGGCTTGGCACCACAGGGTTAGCCTGCAGACAGCACTTCCATATTGCTGCCTGATAGTTGGCTCGTTGAACATGCATAAAGAGACAGTCTCTACATGGTGGCAGCTGGCTGGACTCAACCTCTCCCCTTTTGGTGCAGAAGAGCTGGTAACGCAGTTTGTTCACCTCAGCAGTGCTGCTATTAGCAACATACATCCGACAGGTGAACTGCTCAATTTTCTGGAACAGCTCATCGCTCACATTCCATGTCTGTCCCAGTTGACTAAAAGTCTCTTGGCAGGAAGTGTGCTTTCTCACTGTCTTCAGGGCATTCAGCTTCCCTCGACCAGCGAATGCACTGACAGTGTCGCAGCCTGTGAAGGCATGTAAGCCAATTAGGCTGTCACAGATGCTGTCTCCAAGTGAACTTGCCAGTTTGGTGATGTCGACAAACCGTGTGCGGTTCTGAGTCCCACACTTCTGGTAGATGGGACAGGTGATGTCCTTCTGGAAGCCAAGACAAAGCACCATGACATCAGTGTCCTCAGCTGTGATGATAACTGACTTTGAGCCCGCATTTGCTGCATGCAATGCATGCAGGAGCAGACGGGTGTCAGCTTCTTCATGTGTGGAGTGCAGTTCTGCTGCTTCCTCACACCCATCTTCTGTCAACTTGTAGCAGGTTTCCTCACAGGTCATGTACAACACCTTGCCATGCAGCATAGCTCTGTATCGTGGGAGTTTCCACTCTTCCACCAGAAACTTGATGAGACTGGTCTTGTTGGAGGAACTGCACAGAAATTTTCTCCACTGCTGGACGTGGTGTCCCCCTGCAAGATTCTTGTACTGGAGAGTGATGTCTCCACCCCGGTTCAGTCGTTCAGCATCTTTGATCGAAGTCTGGTGATAGACATCAAAAACAACATCAATCCTCCCACTCTGTGCTCCCTCATGGAGGACCTGGGTCAAGGCTGACTCTGCCACCTGTGCAAAGGTTTTGTTGTTGCCATTCATTTTTTGGACCAGGCTCATCCCATCAATGATGGAAGTAGATGGGATTGGGATGTCTTCTGCAGGAGATACATTCTTTTCAAGCTCTCTGGCAAGTGCAGCCTTGTTTGTTTTTCGTAAGGACCCATCAGCATTTGCCAGTGCCCATGGTAGTGGGCCCAATGGGTAGGCAAGGACATCCTTCAGATTCACCTTCCTGCTTTCAGCCACCAGGATCATGTGACTGAAAAGGTTTCTATCTGCCTTCAGAACCACATCCTGTGCTTTCTTTCCATGAGCTTGTTTTGTGCTGACATTGGAGAATGTTTTCAGACTTTGCTTGGTCATCTTGTCGTGGAATTTCACAGGTGGTGGGTCTGCATCTAACCTTGTTTGCTGGAATGCTTGGTAGGCCTCTTCTCCTTTCTCAAGAGCTCTCAAGAGATCTATGGTCACATCAGGTGGAGCCATGTTGCCAGTGGAGAGGCTAACCAAATCAATCTCATCAGGGGACATAGGATTGAGCCAGTTATTCTCCATAAGGTCCATGAGAGACTGGACATCTGCTTCATCTCTCTTGATCCTTGGACTCTGTAGATCTGGATGAGACCATTTGCACCTGCCTTGACCTGTCAGGTCTCTCAGCTGTCTGAGGTACATGCTTCTATACTCAGCTGTGAGATAATATTTGGTCACAGCTCCTGGCTTCAAGCTGAATCCCTTTGTTCCTCCAGCTGTTTGGGTGTCTTTGTTCACCGTTTCTTCTATAGCTTGGTCAACAGGGATTCGGCCAAAGGGATTGGTGGAGCCCAGTTGGACTGAGAAGCCTCCTTCCATGAATTCTGTGTACACATCTGGGTGTGTGATGGGCAGCTCAGACATCTGGGCGTAGTAGTAGGGGAGGTAGCGTGCATAATTCATCCTGTCATAAGCAAAGCACCATGGGATCATTGCTCGAATGCTAGCCAAGTGTAGCATCCAGTCTCCCTCTCTGGATGCTCGGATGAGCCCCAACAAGATTTCAACCATGTCCAAATAGGACATCCAGAAGTTCGAGAGGCTGCCGTTTCCACCTCTAAGGAACTCACGGTAGACTTCAAATAGATCCATGATGCGTGTACAAGAGCTGTTCTCGAGGACCTCCTTCAAAGCATGTTGTGAGACTTCTTTCCCAAGGCTGTCAATGGTCTTCAGTGTCTCATTCAGGTGAACCATGTCATTCCTGTGAGTTTCTTCCAACCAGGACAGGAAACCATTCAAGGTCAGTCGCATGAGAGCCTCATACGGGAGCTTGTGTAGTCGCACTGCCCTGTTGTACTTGCGGCCATCCATAACACCAGCAATTGAGCCTTCTGCAATCATGCCAGACTCAATGCAGAGGTCTTTGAGTCCAGCATCTTGGAAACGCTTTCCTATTATTGCCAGCATTGTGCAGATGGTGTGGAATACCCCAAGCCTAACGATGATATCATGGAACTTGTCATGGTGTTTCCATGTGATCTCGACAGCCTTCGCATACAGGGCTTGGTCAAAGACACAGACAATCTTCCTCAGGCCTAAGCACTGCATGATGCTCAGTGACTGGTTAAGCACCTCGTTGACAGTAGACATTTGTGTCGCTGGAGCATTGATGGTAGGCAGATAGCCTATATTGTCAGGGATAACCGTCATCTCTCCTCGAGTCAGGCTGTTGAAGCCTGTCCAGCTGCTGACTGACTGTTCTTCTTGTTGTGACATGCGTGCTAGGGCCCAAAGAAGGTTTTTCTCTCTGGCAAGCTTAGTATTGGCTGCAGTATCGGCATCTGACTTTTTGCTTTGTGGTGGCCCTACCCGTTGTCCAGCATTGTAAGTTGGTAACATTGGTGGGGGTCCATCAATGCTTCTCTTCTTTGTTTTGGGAACAGTGGGCATGGGTTGGACAGGAAGTGGGTTGACTGGCTTTGCTTGCACAGCAATCCCATTGACTCTGTGAGATGTTCCCTCACCACTGACAGTTTCTTCAAGACGGTCGATATTGTCCCAGGCTAAAGTTGTGAATATGCCAGGATGGATGTTAGCTGGAAATTCAATGCCACACCCTGATGATGAGAGTTTCTGGAGACACAGGGCAGTGTTGATCTCTTCCATCTGTGAATAGGACACACTGTGACCAAGTCGGTTGAGGATGTTTATCAACTCTACATTTCCTGTCAACGATTTGACACTGAATGGCAGAACAATGTGCTTGGAAGGCTTGGTATTTCCACATGTCACTGCATATACTATGTCATGGCCAAATGACTGCAGAAGGCACTGCACTCTCTGGGATGCATGATCAGGATCATTTGAGCCTGTGAGTAAAGAGTACAGGAAGATAATGAGCGACTCTGGAATGGTAGGACATTCTGCTTCTGGTTTGACTTCAGGCGGCCAGGTTTGAGGAACATCTTGACTTTTAATGTCTGCTCTCAATTTGATGGCTGCTTTGGCTATAACATCTTGTGCACTGACACTTTTCAGGGTCTGCAGCTCCCTTTTGAGAGACTGATTTTCTTTGGCAAGTTCCCTCATGGACAAGTTATCGGGATAGAGGAGGGATTTTCCTTTCTCATCAGGGAATATCTGCAAGGCTCCAGCAAACTCACTCTCCAGGTTTCGCCTTATGTGCTTCTTGGTTGATTCCTTGACTTGGGCAATGCCTTGGGAGTTCATTGAAGCTACCAGTCTAGAAGAGAGATCAGTCATTGTCATCACTTGAGGATTGCCAAAAAGCTCCATCCTGATGAAGAGGAACAGCTCATTGTATGCCTTATTCACAGCAGCTTCATACTGGGCTGCAGCATCATCATCTTCATTGCTGGCAACCTCTCCTTTGGAAACCTCTTCTTTGGTGTAAAGTCTATAGCATGACCTGTGGTAGTGCCCTTCAGCTGCTACAAGGTCTCTACTCACAATGGCAAGGATTCTGCTGTCCCTTTTCTTTGTGGCTGCACTCCTGATCTTTGCATCAGCTCGCAGTTCTCGACACTGCACCAGTACTTCTCTCGTATTCTGTCTCTTGGAATATTTGCTGTTTTTCTGACAAAATATGCACTCTGCATCATAAGTCCTAGATGTACTTGGAGCATGTCGAGCTACTCTCTTAGATTGTTTCTCTTCAGCAGAGACACAACTTTTCTTTTCTTTTGCAAGGAGGCCATCAAGAATTTGCTTCATAATGAAGATACTGCGACACTTTCTGTGATAGTACATTGCTGGAATCTGTCCCTCAGGAATGTCTTTTGCCAGTTTCAAAACTGGTGCATGATTTCGTATCTGAGCTGCCCTGAGCAGAGTTCTCCATGAGTCGACACTTTGTAGTGAAACCAGCTTATCTGTATCATCAGAACAGTGGATAATGCACTCCACCCGTGGGCGCTTTGGTATTGGGTAAAAACTTGCTTGTTCACCAGTGGCCATATTCAGTCAGTTTTCACCTGCCACATACAAACAAATACATGTAACTTAGGTGTATGAACACTACTAAAACAAAGTTTACTTTGCTTCACCAGCGTCATATTACCATTATTTATCTTACATAGCCACAAATAGATACATTACCTAGTTGCTATGCAACAGCTGTATTTTGTCCACATGAGGCCGCTAAAATCAACACAAGATGAAAGTTCCTCGTAGCCACTTTAACTAATCATATTAACATATACATTAAAAGAACATGCTAACATTATGGGAAATTAGCTTACAATCTTCTCCGGAGTGAGACAAGAAGATAGATACCAGTTTCCTCTATATGTGTTTAGTAGAAAGCTATCTGGCTGCACGTTAGCCTAGCTTAGCACAATGATGGAAGTACACAGTACTGGTTATCCTTGGTTGTTGGCCAACTAAGAACTGTCCCAGAGTTTAAGCTAGGCTAATCAGTACCAGGGGTGTTGAAATGCTATATTTGTAAAAATCTGGGCAAATACACAATTGTGAGAGGCACAGAAACAGGTTTCCTGAAAGAAAAATGACATAGCTGCTCATTTGGAAAGGTTATCATGTATTATTTTACTTCTGTTAGTATACCAAATAAAATGGCACCAGCGAAGTTGTGTCACCTTGGGTGATATCGATATCTGGTCTGACCCATGGACTAACTGGCTTTGGTCTAGTTAGTTTCTTAGTAATAATGCCCTTCTAATTTAAGGTTCACAATCACCTCACACAATGAAATAGTATAGGTATATTATACATTTCCTGAATCTTTACAGTCCTGTGAGTATTCCAGTTTTTGTGTTTTGTGTCCCTGATATTCCTAGATGCCACAGGGCTAAAAGAAAGTAGTAGTTTAGGCGAACATTGCAGAAAGATGTGTGTTATTGACGGATTGAAGAGCTCAAGTGACCTCTATATTTGTGAGAAATATCCACAACAGGGCTTGAATGAAAGCTAAGAAGGTCCCCTTTAAAATGATACCAAAGACAATATTATAGAACATTGAAAAATGTCCTGACCATGAGGCTAAACCAGGATATGCACCAGCGTCTAAAATGCAATTTACTTTAGGGGGTGGTTAACTTCATGAGCTGATAACTGTGATACAGCTGCCACTCAGGAATGGTTATCATACCAAAATATCATCTACAGACATGGATCCTTTCAAAAATTATAAGTAAGTTTTGCCACCTTGAGTGTACCGAAATAGGAAATTTTGGGCTCTGGCCCATGGACTAGATGCTGCCACGCTGAACCTCAGAGGAGGGAACAGCCAGACCAAAGTCAATCAGCTTCACCCTGAACGGCTGACTGACTTGGTCCACCAGCATGATGTTGTCTGGTTTCAGGTCTGTGTGAATCAGCCCGATGCTCTTCAGAGCTGTGAAGGCGGTGGCCAGCTGGAGACGGAGAGGCAGGAATAAGACAGGAGTCGCCACACTCACCACACTGGGCACGTTGGCCACCGTGTCATAGTCGGTCCTTCATTTTCCCAGTAGATTCAAGGTGTGCCAGACGAACAAGCCGAGAGTCTAACGTGTCACTGTACCTGCACTGTGATGGGACGAATCTCATTCAGAGACAGAGGTGTAAAGTGTGTCTGTCTCATGTGGTCGAGGAGACTCATGTGTAGCTGTTCAAACACCAGACACTCTAGTCCGCGATAGAAAAAGCCTTCATGGAAGCGGACGATGTGATGAGCGTCTGGATCAAGACTGCTGACTACTTCCGGCATGGCCAGCTGTGGATACACAAGTTGTTGAGCTTCATACAAAGTACTTCTACCCAATATATACATACTGATACCAGCTCTTCACCTCAGACATCTTGAGGAGACAGGTTTTTATTTGTTTGTTTGAAACGTTTCCTTCTTTTGCTCCCTGGTTGTATTTGGCCGATTACCCCACACCTCCGAGCCGTCCCCGTCACTGCTCCGCCCCCTCTGCCGATCCGGGGAGGGCTGCACACCACCACATGCCCCCTCCAATACATGTGGAGTCGCCAGCCGCTGCTTTTCACCTGGCAGGAGCCCCGACCGACCAGAGGAGGCGCTAGTGCAGTGACCAGGACACATACCCACATCCGGCTCCCCACCTGCAGACACGGCCTGTTGTGTCTGCAGGGACGCCCGACCAAGCCGGAGGTAACATGGGGATTCGAACCGGCGATCCCCGTGTTAGTAGGCAACGGAATAGACCACTACGCCACCCGGCGCCCCGGAGACTAAATGTTTCAGCAACAGAAACAGACGTTAAAACAAGGCTAGATGGATAGATAGATAGATAGATAGATAGATAGATAGATAGATAGATAGATAGATAGATAGATAGACAGATAGATAGATAAATAGATAGATAGATAGATAGATAGATAGATAGATAGATAGATAGATAGATAGATAGATAGATAGATAGATAGATAGATAGATAGATAGATAGATAGATAGATAGATAGATAGATAGATAGATAGATAGATAGATAGATAGATAGATAGATGGTTGAATGGTTGGATAGACAGATAGATAGATAGATAGATAGATAGATAGATAGATAGATAGATAGATAGATAGATAGATAGATAGATAGATAGATAGATAGATAGATAGATAGATAGATAGATAGATAGATAGATAGATAGATAGATAGATGGATGGATGGATGGATGGATGGATGGATGGATAGATAGATAGATAGATAGATAGATAGATAGATAGATAGATAGATAGATAGATAGATAGATAGATAGATAGATAGATAGATAGATAGATAGATAGATAGATAGATAGATAGATAGATAGATAGATAGATAGATAGATAGATAGATAGATAGATAGATAGATAGATAGATAGATAGGTGGATAGATGGATGGATAGATAGATAGATAGGTAGATGCCTAATTGTCCTTACTTAATGAATTTTGTTCCCACACAGTCTGTACAGCCAAATACAAGTTCATCACATCGGAAAACAAGTTTATCTTCATACTTACACATACAGTATGTGTATTTTTTTGGGGAGGGTTGTCCTTCTTTTTCTCCCTAATTGTATTTGGCCGATTATCTAAATTATCTTTGGTCAGTTATCTAACTGTATGTAACTATGGACGTATGTATTATGTCTAAAGTATGTGACATACTGTACACATAATACATACGTCCATAGTTACATACAGTTACACAGTTGTTACACACAACAACTGTGTAACTGTATTAATGGCCATTAATGAGACACATGGACGAGTGTTGTCACCGGGGTACTTTATTTAAAGCTGCTGTAGCAAAGGGGACAGAACTTCAGTCAAAGCAGGCTTTGTTTCTCCAGCATGTCGGCCTTTATCTGCAAGCACATGGGAGGAATGTGGAGAACGGGTTGAGGGCCATCAACAGCTCACACTGCACCAGCAGCAGCAGCATCCCATCCCACATACCAAGTTCTATGTCTCTCTCTCTCTCTCTCTCTCTCTCTCTCTCTCTCTCTCTCTCTCTCTCTCTCTCTCTCTCTCCCTCTCTCTCTCTCTCTCTCTCTCTCACTCACTCACACACTCACTCACTCACTCACTCACTCACTCACTCACTCACTCACTCACTCACTCACTCACTCACCCTCTCTCTCTCTCACTCACTCACTCACTGACTCTCTCTCACCCTCTCTCTCTCTCTCTCTCTCTCTCTCTCTCTCTCTCTCTCTCTCTCTCTCTCTCTCTCTCTCTCTCTCACTCACTCACACACTCACTCACTCACTCACTCACTCACTCACTCACTCACTCACTCACTCACTCACTCACCCTCTCTCTCTCACTCACTCACTCACTGACTCTCTCTCACCCTCTCTCTCTCTCTCTCTCTCTCTCTCTCTCTCTCTCTCTCTCTCTCTCTCTCTCTCTCTCTCTCTCTCTCTCTCTCTTCTCTCTCTCTCTCTCTCTCACACTCACTCACTCTCACTCTCTCACCCTCTCTCTCTCACTCACTCACTCAGTCACTCACCCACTCACTCATTCACTCACTCACTCACTCACTCACTCACTCACTCACTCACTCACTCACTCACTCACTCACTCACTCACTCACTCACTCACTCACTCACTCACACGCACACGTTTCCTAATTTTGTTGGCTAAATGTTTCAAATCCACAATGTCTTTGGGTCCAAGTCGTGGGGGTCCTCCCTATGTTCCCCGGGTCCTATAGTCCCCGGGTCCTATGTTCCCCGCTTTGTATGAGACCGGGGAATATCGGACCTTTTTGTATACAGAGGGCCCTGTATTCCCCACTTTTCCCCAAAAGGGTCCTATGTTCCCCGTTTTGTATGTGCAGGGGAACATAGGACCTTTCTTTATAAAAAGGGTCCTATGTTCCCCTAGGGCACCCGGGGAACATAGGACCCTTTTTATAAAGAAAGGTCCTATGTTCCCCGGTCAGCAGGTTTGACGCTGTTTGGCGCAAAAAGTGCATTTTCAATAATGCATTATTTAGGGCAGATTATTAAGAAGACAATGAATCATACGATTTCTATTTTTATATCACAAAAACGAATTCACAAAGTCCAGGTTGGCTCAAGTATGTGGAAACTTTCGACACTAAACCAATTTCAACTTATTAGGCTATAGCCTATATTTGGGCGCATAACCCACCCCGGTAGTTCTCTGATATTTATGCGCGAAATGTGTCACTTACCGAGGAAAATGCGCCTCGCCGAGTAGGTGAGCTGGCTCGTCTGTGTCTGAATGTAATATAGTAAGCCTATGTTCCTTGAGCAACTGTACCCGGGCATAGCTCAGTCGGTAGAGCTCTCGCCTATGGATCGCAAGGTCGTGAGTTCGATCCCGGGTGCCGCCAACTCAGCGTATGAGTAGCACATTGTGCGAGAAGTGCTGGGAGCTGAGGATAGGTGTTGTGTTCCGTCCTCAGCAGTCCATCTCCCAGAGGTCTAGCGCATTGTACCAGGGATAGACTCCTGCAAAAGCTGGCTGATACCGACAAGAGGCCAATTCCGACCCACTTCTTCTATGTTCCCTAGAAAGCCGTCGTTCCCATCATAACCACACCAGCTTATTGGGAAAAGCATCTGACAGATATTAGATAGAAACCATCTGCTCAGCAAGGCCCTTTAAGCATCATAATTGTAATGATAATAATAATAACATAATAATAATAATTGTCATGTACCGGTTCTGCATGTAAGGGCACCCGTATGTATGTGACGTCACCTGTTGACGTGGGAGAAGCGCGAGGAATATTGTTCGGGCAGTCTTGCAATACGGTGGAATAAAGCAAGCCACGTTAGGCATTGTGTAATAACGGTGTGCCTGATCATTTATAATCAATGACACCTAAATAAGCATATAGGTGGGAATAACGGATCAGAACAATAATAATGATAATAATAATAGCGTAATAATAATGATGATGATGATGATGATGATGATGATGATAATAATAATAATAAGGATAATAATAACAATATAGCCTTATATTAGAAATGCTAAAAATCGGATAATTGAAATATTTATAATTATAAAGTAGGCTAATAAGGCATGGTAATAACAATAAAATAATAACAATATCTGCCTGGTCTCTTAAGATTCTAAGATGCTGTATGCTACAGAAATAACGGGACATGGGCCTAGGCTAATGAATACGCCTTTTTGACAAAATATGAATGAAAGGCTAATCAACAACGCTAAAGCTGAATCACAAAACACATATTGCTCGAAAAATAATTTATAAATAGCCAAATGCACACATGATTTCGAGTTTGGAAATATTTAAGACTTGTCGTGGATGTGTGGTCATCTGCACGCAAGTTTCCTGGCGTTCTAAACCACATGATCAAAATTCACCAATGTCTAAACCGCCCGCCAACTTGCAACAATTTGCAACAATCGGTTGTTATCGGTGATAACTCGTGGACTCACTGTCATGTGCTTACTAGCCTACAAGAAGACAAACAATGGCGATAGTTATGGATGGTGATCGAGGGGGCAAAGTGTTGGTACATGAGAACTTCAGATATCAGAAGCACCGCACCAATCAAGACACCATTAGATGGAGGTGCTGGAGGTGGAACTGTAGAGTGCCACTGATCACAAATAGATTTGAAGTGGAGGACGTGGATGCTAACATTATTGTGCACGATGTTGGGGAACACGTGCATCCCCCTGACGGAGAAATGGTGCACCGTGCAGAATTCCGACAGGGGGTGATTGCAGAAGTTGCGAGGGAGCCAACAGTCCCAATCAGAAGGATCTATAATGCGCAAAGGGTCCTGCAGCGTCGGCAATGTCAAATCCAGGGTTTTAGCCCCTCTTTGTTGAGTAGCCTAATGGACTAGGACTACTCATTTTGATTTTTTGAAGAAGAAAAAAGCCTTAACGTTAGGCTAGTTAGGCCTTGGAGATTTTTGTTTTAGACCATGCCTTTTCTGGGGGGCTTCTGCCATAGACCAACCCTTTTTCAGCCAAGCTTTTACTAGAAGCATTTTGTTATTAATAGCCTATTATCAGCATTACTATTGATAGTATTGTGCCTGTAATTGTTATTTGTTATTAGGCCTCTTTTATAATTAGGCTATTATTATTATTATCATTATTAGGCTGTTATTATTATTATTATTATGTATTATTTCTTATTATTATTATTGGTATTATTACTATTACTATTATTATTATTATTATTATTAAAGAAGAACATCAAAGGATGTAAGGTAGCACTCATCAAATGAAAAAAAAGACACAATTCTCTATTTTACCATTTCATTGTTTGGCATCAGTCATTAACTTGGCCGGGTGGTCTTCTTCAGAAACCTTAATGACTGATGCCAGACAATAAAATGGTGAAATAGAGGACTGCCTCTGTTATTTTCTTACCATTTGGTGAGTGTTACCTTACATCCTTTGATGTTCGTCTTTGATTCATGTTTTTGGTTTAGCACCTCCACAAGCCTTTAGTTTTTTGAGAAGCACATATTATTATTATTGGGCAATTAGCCTATTGTGTAAGGTAGGCGGCCCCCGTTGATGGATACTTTGTGCTGGTCCTAAATTTCAAGTCCTGGTCTAAGTTCTCTGCCTAAAAAGTTCATCATTAAAGTCTTTTTGAAAGAAAGTCTGCCAAGTGATTTAATATGGAAAACGAACTGCAAAGTAACAAGAAAGTGGCTGAAGTGTCCAGTGCTGTGCAAATTGAACTTTGAGCGAAGGTGGAAATGGCTACTGGTTATACTGGTAGGCGGGCCTACTGCAAGACAAACTTGCGTTGGTTGCCGACTGTCCATGCTGAGCCGGAGAGCCAACTAACTAGGCCTACTGCAGTAAATATTGGTAAGAAATAACAATAAAGCAAATTACAGCCTCCTCTATAGGCCGAATTTGGATACACACTCAAGGTGGCCTGCGATATACAACAGCCAACAATGGTAATACGGCCTAATTTAATCAGCGGAGGAACAGATTGTCGTAGCCTACATCTCAGCCTTGACCCCAGTTTTTATTATTTTGGACCCGTTAAGGAAATTAATTTGCAAAAAGGGTTCTAAGTTCCCCGGTTTGTTCCTCGATTGGCAATAGCGGGGAATATAGGACCCTTTATTTGGAAAAAGGTCCTATGTTCCCCTGGAAACAGCGGGGAATATAGGACCCTTTTTCCAAAAGAGGGTCCTATGTTCCCCGGTGTCTATTGCAACGGGGATTATAGGACCTTTTTAGGGGAAAACGGGGAATATGGGACCCTTTTTTTTCGAAAGGGTCCTATGTTCCCCGATCGGGGAACATAGGACCCGGGGAATATAGGACCCGGGGACTATAGGCACGGCCCCGAAGAAGTGGGTCGGAATTGGCCTCTTGTCGGTATCAGCCAGCTTTTGCAGGAGTCTATCCCTGGTACAATGCGCTAGACCTCTGGGAGATGGACTGCTGAGGACGGAACACAACACCTATCCTCAGCTCCCAGCACTTCTCGCACAATGTGCTACTCATACGCTGAGTTGGCGGCACCCGGGATCGAACTCACGACCTTGCGATCCATAGGCGAGAGCTCTACCGACTGAGCTATGCCCGGGTACAGTTGCTCAAGGAACATAGGCTTACTATATTACATTCAGACACAGACGAGCCAGCTCACCTACTCGGCGAGGCGCATTTTCCTCGGTAAGTGACACATTTCGCGCATAAATATCAGAGAACTACCGGGGTGGGTTATGGGCCCAAATATAGGCTATAGCCTAATAAATTGAAATTGGTGTAGTGTCTAAAGTTTCCACATACTTTAGCCAACCTGGACTTTGTGAATTCGTTTTTGTGATATAAAAATAGAAATCGTATGATTCATTGTCTTCTTAATAATCTGCCCTAAATAATGCATTATTGAAAATGCACTTTTTGCGCCAAACAGCGTCAAACCTGCTGACCGGGGAACATAGGACCTTTCTTTATAAAAAGGGTCCTATGTTCCCCGGGTGCCCTAGGGGAACATAGGACCCTTTTTATAAAGAAAGGTCCTATGTTCCCCTGCACATACAAAACGGGGAACATAGGACCCTTTTGGGGAAAAGTGGGGAATATAGGGCCCTCTGTATACAAAAAGGTCCGATATTCCCCGGTCTCATACAAAGCGGGGAACATAGGACCCGGGGACTATAGGACCCGGGGAACATAGGGAGGACCCCGAAGAAAATGGATGATAAATTAAATATCCACCTCCTTCATGCTAACACTCACGCACATGCACAGAATAGTCAACAAACTTTCACCTGCACCTACCAGCAACCGGGTGAAAAGTTTCAAGTTGGACATATCAAGTTACGTCCGCCATTATGAGGACTCATCCTCATAACATGCCATGGTCAATAGCCCGCGCCAACACACAGGAAACTGGTATGGCCGCTGCAGTAGAAACCGGAAGTCAGTGGACTACAGTTATGCACAGAGCCTAGTGGGAAGCCGGATGTGGGTATGCGTCCTGGTCGCTGCACTAGCGCCTCCTCTGGTCGATCGAGGATCTTGTTCGGGGAGGAGGGGGAAACTGGGGGGAATAGCGTGATCCTCTCACGCGCTACTTCCCCCTGGTGAAACTCCTCACTGTCAGGTGAAAAGAAGCGGTTGGCGACTCCACATGTATCGGAGGAGGCATGTGGTAGTCTGCAGCCCTCCCCGGATCAGCAGGGGGGGGGGGGTGGAGCAGAAGAGTGGGGTAATTGGCTGGATACAATTTCGGAGAAAAAGGGGGGGGGATCCAAAAAAATAAAACCCCCAAGTAAGGTGAAAGAGAAAGCTTATGCTCAGACTATGGAAATACTACAAGCCCATTTCTCCCGGTAACCCACTGTGATATCTGGAAGATATGGCTTTCACAAAAGACATCAAGTGGAGAGGAGACAACAGCACAGTATATCACAGATCTGAAGGAAAAAAATCTGTCAGAGCACTGTGAGTTTTGAGCTCATCTGCAGGATGCATTGAGGGACCGGTTGGTCTGCGGACTCAACACCAAGTATATACAGAAGAGACTACTAAAAGAAGCTGCCCTTACCTACCAGAAAGTGGTGGAAATCGCCATCTCTATAGAGACGGTGGCAAGGGAGTCCCAGCCGCTTACCAGCTCCATGAAGGTGAATGCCACGTCCCTCATCAACTCCAGGGAGGACATGCACCCGGAGTGGTCGTTCAAATCATAATGAAAGTGGCTGCTTCTACAAAGATCAGATCTGCCACCGCCCTGATAAGAAAGGCCACGTTTCACACACATGCAAAGACAGAAGCAGGGAAATAAAGCAGCAAACACAGCGAGGGAGAAAAAGGCAAAGGAAGGAAAATTCAAAGACAGGTTAATAAGCTGGACACTAGTGCTGAGCCGAGTGACACTGATACGACACTCAGACGCTGAATTAGCCCTGAACATGGTAGATGTAGCTAATGATGGGATGTGGAGAAGAAATGTCATACAGCGGGACAATCCAGCCTCTTCTGCAATCTGGGCCAGGCCAGAAATAGAGGGGCAAACAGCAGAGGTGGATCTAGACACTGGGGCAGCAGTCTCCCTTATTTCAGAGAAGCTGAAAGTGCCTACAACAACTCTTGGTGATTTCCCCAGGTCAGTGAATGGGCCACTCCCATCGTGCCAATCACAAAGAAAAAGGGTGTGTGTGCATCTGCAGGGATTTTAAAGTAACCATCAACCCCATCCTCTGTGCTGAACATTATCCCATCCCCCAGATAGAGGACTTGTTTGCTTCTTTAGCGGGGCACCAGGGTTTCAGCAAACTTGACCTCTCAGGTGCCAGTCCAGGAGAGCTCCCACAAATACTTCACCATCACAACATACAAGGGAATGTTCCGTTACAACCGGCTGCCTTTGGGAATAACGTCAGCGCCCTCCGTCTTCCAGTGAGTCATGACCAAGTTGTTCAGGGGATCCTCGATGTGTACTCTTTTCTGGATCACGCCCTAGTGACTGAATGTGATGACACTGATCACCTGAAAAACAGTGCTGAGCCGCTTGGAGAAACTTGACCTCTGGGTGCAGCATGAAATGTGTGAGTTTTTAAAAAGCTCACTGGAATACCTGGGACATATCGATGCCACAGGCCTCCACAAATCCCCAGAGGCCCCTGCCCCAATGAATGTAAGCCAGCTCCGCTCTTTTCTGGGATTAATAAACTATTATGGCAGATTTGTTCCAAACATGGCAACAAAACTCAGCCCCTTGCAAGCATTGCTACACAAGGGGGCACAATGGAAATGGTCTCTGGAGTGCGAAGAAGTGTTGTGTATGGCAAAAGAACAGCTCCTCTCAGAGAGAGTACTGACTCATTATGATCCCCAACTGCAGATCAGACTAGCATGTGATGCCTCGCCTTATGGCATGGGCATGGTGTTTTCTCATATGATGTCTGATGGTCAAGAGGGACGCATGGCGTTCGCCTCCAGAACCTTGAGAAAAGCAGAGCAAAACTATGCTCAAATCGAAGGGGAAGCCCTTGAAATATTTGGCGTATGCAAATTTCCTGCATATCTGTATGGGTGTAATTTCCCCCTACTTACTGGCCACCGGCCACTGACAACAATATCAAGCCCCAGCAAAGCTATTCCGTCTGTCTATGGCAGCTGCTAGGCTTCAACGATGGGCCCTTGTATTAACAGCTCACAACTACACGATTCAGTACAGGAATGCTCATGGCACGTGATCACATGTGATCATGGCAGTGCGGATGGCCTGTCATGCCTGCTGCTGCAGGTAGCACACAAGGACAAACCGGGTTCAGCGGATACAGTGGTGATACAGCACCTGGACTCCCTGCCTGTATTCATCACAGACATTCACAAAGAAACAAGGGATGACCCAGTGCCCTCTCAAGTGGTGGACATGGTTTTGTCAGGGCAGTTTCCTGTGGTGAAAGGGCAGGACACTGCCTTGACACCCTTTTACTTAATGAAAGATAAGCTCACAGTGGTCCAGGGGTACCTTCTGTGGGGCAACCGGGTAAATGTGCCCCCAAAATTGAGACAATTACTGAAAGAGCTGCATCTGGGGCACCCGGGAGTGGTTAAAATGAAAGCCATTGGTGGTAGTTACATCTGGTGGCCGGGGATTGACGCTCAAATTGAACAGCAGGCCAAAGTGTTTCGTTCATGTCAATGCAGCCAGAAGTCTCCCAGTCTCTCCCCGCTGCATTCATGGCCATTGCTGGGGACGCCATGGCAGAGAATCCATGTGGATTTTGCTGGTCCTTTGGAGGGACGTATGTTTCTGGTTGTGGTGGATACCCACTCTTAAGCAGCTGGAAGTGCAGCTGATGGAATCCGCCACAACCTCTAGACCCCCCCCCCCTCCACTGATCAGTACTTAAGGTTTGACTCTCATCATCCACTGGAGCACAAACTAGGAGTCATCATGATACTGCACCACCGAGCTGACAACGTCCCCTCCGACACAGCGGTCAGGGAAGGGGAGAAATCCCACATTAAACAGGCCCTGGTTAAGTGTGGTTATCCTGACTGGGCGCTTGTCTAAGCCAGGAAGACCCTGAACAGTGCTCCAGCTGATCCAAGAGAGGAGGAGAACAACAGCTGTCTAAGCGTAAACCAGTAGTGATTCTGTATGTGGTGGGAGTGTCGGAAAAGTTGAGATGCATATTTTCCAAACACCACATTTCAGTTGCTTTCAAACCCCAAAACATGCTGCATCAGAAATCAGTCCACCCCAAGGACCGGGTCCCCCAGCACAAACAGCAATATAGTGTAGCTGTTAAGTACCAGGAGGGTTGCCGAGACCAAACAGACGCTGGTCAAGAGGATGGCACAACACCGGAGAGCTAACACCTCAGACCAGGTCTACACCATCTACACAGTCTACACCCATCTACACAGTCTACACCATCTACACAATCTACACCCATCTACAAATCTACACCATCTACACAATCTACACTATCTACATAGTCTACACCATCTACACAGTCTACACCATCTACAAAGTCTACACCATCTGCACAGTCTATACCCATCTACACAGTCTACACCATCTACACAGTCTACACTCATCTACAAAGTCTACACCAGCTACACAGTCTACACCATCTACACAGTCACCATCTACAGGCCGGTGGCCACTCTTTCAAGGATGAGGATGTGCACATCCTTGATAGGGAGGAATGCTGGTTTGAACGGGGAATCAAAGCAGCCATCTATGTGAAGAGGGAACGACCATCCCTGAACTGAGGGGAAGGGGGGCTAAGAGTACATCTGTCACCATCTTACAATGCTGTGATTGCTAACATTCCCAAATCCTCTGAAAAGTACACATGACCATGGTAACTCTAGTTAATGATCACACCCATATTTGTATATGAAACTGGTCGTTGGTTTGAGTCGTTATGCCACTGTATTGTTTATAAGGGTGGGGTACCTGCAGTCACTGTATTGTTTATAAGGGTGGGGTACCTGCAGTCACTGTAATGTTTATAAGGGTGGGGTACCTGCAGTCACTGTATTGTTTATAAGGGTGGGGGTACCTGCAGTCACTGTATTGGTTATAAGGGTGGGGTACCTGCAATCACTGTATTGTTTATAAGGGTGGGGGTACCTGCAGTCACTGTATTGTTTATAAGGGTGGGGTACCTGCAGTCACTGTATTGTTTATAAGGGTGGGGTACCTGCAGTCACTGTAATGTTTATAAGGGTGGGGTACCTGCAGTCACTGTATTGGTTATAAGGGTGGGGTACCTGCAATCACTGTATTGTTTATAAGGGTGGGGGTACCTGCAGTCACTGTATTGTTTATAAGGGTGGGGGTACCTGCAGTCACTGTATTGTTTATAAGGGTGGGGTACCTGCAGTCACTGTATTGTTTATAAGGGTGGGGTACCTGCAGTCAGGTGAGACTGAAGAGGTCACTTAGATGATGATGAAACGTTTCTGTCCCTAAACGTTGTGTCCAGATGAACTGATTCAACATTTTGTGATGTATAATTTATATTGCAGTAAACAGAGTTCCCATATGGTTTGTTGTAGGCTGTAATACATTAGGCTGTGTTAGCTTTGGCCAGAGGATCCATTTTGACACGGGTGCAAACCGTTTCCTGCTGAGCTGCTGGCACACCAGCCACGATGGCTGCTCCACCTGGTTTGCAGTCCTCACTAAACACAGGGACAGATTTGCCAGAGAAATCCCGGATTTCAGCTTTAATGAGCCTTCAAATATCAAAGTTAATCAAATAATTTCACGTTAGATTGTTTATCAAAATTATTAATTAATCAGTTAAATAATGCTTTGACAGAATAAATTAATTAATCCAATAATGAATTAATCCTTAACTTAATAAGATAAATTTAAGATGAAATTACTTTTGAAGCTCTTGTTAATGGTATTCCTTGGAAATAATTCAAGGGGGTCAAACACATTATGGCCTCCGTCTTTGTTCTTTTTTCATAATTTTCACTTCTTAGTTTTTAGTTTTTTTAGGCAAAAAAATCCCAACAAAAAAAACAAACCCCCCCTCAAAAAAACAGCGTAGTTGGAAGTGGAGGAGGCCTGTCATATTCATCATACACATGGTCTAAACAACACCATTGAGAAAAGCGCCGTGTGAAACCTCACCCCTGCCCAACACCGCAAAGAAGTGCTGCATACGTGAGTGGCAGGCAGGCAGGCGGGCGGGCGGACGTTTTGTCTGGCCGCTCCAACGAAACTACACAACACATGTTCTCCTTCCTCTCGGCTTTTGGCGTCTTGTTTGCTGGTTGCCATGTACATGCAAAGAGCATTTTGACCCCCCGTTTATAACAACAAAAAAGTATACACACTTATGTGTATATATACAACATATTGTAGGGAATATCGGGGGGCAACCCGTGAGACCGACGCCACAGCCGAGACGCGAACCCGTGTCTCCCACCCCGCAAGCGACAACGTTAACCAGTCGACTAAAGGGTCCGACCCGTTAGGCAAAGACCAACGTGTCTACTTATTCCATGCACGTTACACTACCCCCCCTCCTTCGGGAAGCATGTCCCCCGCGCTTCAGCATATCAGCTCCCTCACGCCTCTGGGCGCACGCGCTTCCGATGACCTCACGGTCTCACCATCCCACTTCTGACACCAATGTAGCGGATTCGGGGGGCAGCCCGGGAACCGCCACAGCCGGGATGCGAACCCGTATCTCCTGCACCCGGGCGACAACGTTAACCAGTCGACTGGTTAACGTTGTCGCCCTCTCATGGTGTCGTCTAAACTAGCACAGTTCAGGCTAAACCAAAAAAAATCACTCTTCATAACATAAGGACCATGTCCAACATGTCTTACTCCCTGTTTACACTTTCCTCTCATGGTATCGTCTAAACTAGCACAGTTCAGGCTAAACCAAAAACAATCACTCTTCATAACATAAGGACTATGTCCAACATGTCTTACTTCCTGTTTACACCTTCCTCTCATGGTATCGTCTAGACCAGCTCTATCTCGTCCATTCTGCTTTTCACTTCCTGTCCTCCATCTGACTCTCGCGCGCCATCAGGATCACGTGACTGCTAACAAGCGACTGACAACGAACAGCTCCGCCATGTTGGAGGACAGCTAGCCCGTAGCAACCACTGTCTACACTGACCTTCTCCTTGCCGATCTGTGTTTACAAGAACGACGTTTTAAGCGAAAATCGGACAAACATGCGGAAATAAAACATCGCAGGTGCGAGCCACTCTCTGAGAAACAGTTTGCAAATACATTTCACAAAGTTGTGGGCTGACGGCGCAAAGCATCAGATTGGCACGAGGGAAAGAACCACTGTAAGGTGTGAAGCGCGAGAGCTGTTGTGTATGAATCGCACCGTGAAACACATCCTGTCACTCCGGCCGTCACAACACGCTCAGCATGGCGCAGCGACAACAACACGGCATCATCCTGTGGCTTAGAGCCGCTGTCCTCCAACATGGCGGATGTGTTGCCGTCACGTGATATGTGACGAAATGTGAGACCAACCCATTAACAATGACTGAGCATGGATGCTAATGAGCATAAGGAGAGAGATGCTAGCCAGTTAGCTTTACAGTACAAGCACCAGATGGGCATGTACTAGCTTAGATTTTGGATGCATATACGTATGTAACACTGTTCTCACAATGTCAACAGGATGCACAGTATTTTAAAAGGATCACACCTGTAATGCAGAATCACCAGCTACAAGTCAGAACACAAGTATGTAACGGGGACATCGGCGGAAAATGCAGTGAGTGAACTCTGGTGATGTGGGACTCTGGTGACGTGGGACTCTGGTGACGTGGGACTCTGGTAATGTGGGACTCTGGTGACGTCGGACTCTGGTGATGTGGGACTCTGGTGACGTAGGACTCTGGTGACGTCGGACTCTGGTAATGTGGGACTCTGGTGATGTGGGACTCTGGTGATGTGGGACTCTGGTGACGTGGGACTCTGGTGATGTGGGACTCTGGTAATGTGGGACTCTGGTAATGTGGGACTCTGGTGATGCGGGACTCTGGTAATGTGGGACTCTGGTGATGCGGGACTCTGGTGATGTGGGACTCTGGTGATGTGGGACTCTGGTGATGTGGGACTCTGGTAATGTGGGACTCTGGTAATGTGGGACTCTGGTGACGTGGGACTCTGGTAATGTGGGACTCTGGTAATGTGGGACTCTGGTGATGTGGGACTCTGGTGACGTGGGACTCTGGTGATGTGGGACTCTGGTGACGTAGGACTCTGGTGACGTCGGACTCTGGTAATGTGGGACTCTGGTGACGTGGGACTCTGATGATGTGGGACTCTGGTAATGTGGGACTCTGGTGACGTGGGACTCTGGTGACGTGGGACTCTGGTGATGTGGGACTCTGGTAATGTGGGACTCTGGTAATGTGGGACTCTGGTGATGCGGGACTCTGGTAATGTGGGACTCTGGTGATGCGGGACTCTGGTGATGTGGGACTCTGGTGATGTGGGACTCTGGTGATGTGGGACTCTGGTAATGTGGGACTCTGGTGATGTGGGACTCTGGTAATGTGGGACTCTGGTAATGTGGGACTCTGGTGATGTGGGACTCTGGTGACGTGGGACTCTGGTGATGCCTCAGTGTTGAAGCTGTGTGGAAATTAAACCATGCTGCTGTGAAAAGTCCATGTGATTTGTCCTTAACTCACCTTTGTGTGTAATATTAAAGTTGGTTTGATGATTTTATTGTTCATACCTCGAAATTAAGGGAAATTATGCAAGATTTTGACTACTACACTATTGTAACGTACATGGATAAGTAGACACGTTGGCCGCTGGCTGGCGGGTCTGAGCCTTTAGTCTAGCGGTTAGCGATGTCTCCTGCGGTGCGGGCGATACGGGTTCGCTTCCCGGCCGCGGTAGTTCCTGTGGTTGCGTTGTCCCCCGAGTTCGATATAATATGTTGGGTGTGCTTTCCATCCCTCCTTTTGTATAAGCTCATCAACTGCAGGTTTCTTGTTTAGAGGTGCAACTGACTTTGGTAAAGCGCCATTAAGGCCTATAAATACGACCCAGTTTTGACCATTTATGAATCTTGTACTCTAAGGTTGATCCAGATACCCGTGGTAGGTATCTGCACTGTCATTTTGCATAAGAGCGTGCCTTTGGGAAATATACTGTAACCGGTTACTTTCTTGCCCGGTGCGGGATTCGGTACGGTGTGAACTGCACCACAAGGCGACGTCACTAACCGCTCGGCTAAAGGGTCAGACCCGTTAGCTAGCTAGGGACTAACGTGTCTTATTAATAGTTTACAGTCGTCACCCTCCCCGGAAGCGCGCCCTCGCGCTTTGTTATTCCCGCGCTCCGAAGAGACTTCTGAGGATCTGCACATTTCCGGATCCCACCGCTGCCACCAACGTAACCGGTTATTTCCTTGCCCGGTGCGGGATTCGATACGAGGTGTACTGCACCACAAGTCGACATCACTAACCGCTCGGCTAAGGGGTCAGACCCGTTAGCTAGGGACTAACGTGTCTTATTAGTGGTTTACAATACCTTGGGTATTTCTTTCCCAGGTTCTCTTGGTGGTTAATCCAATTCATAGTAATTGCAAAGACCCTGCAACAATGCACTGCATATAACCCCACTTGGTTAGACCCCATCAATCCTCCAAACATCACAGACTGTTTTATTTGCCAAGTTTTGCTCATGCACAGGATTTGACTTGACGAACAGATATATATCAAATAGAACACATACATGCTATAACATATGGTGACGTGGAAGTAGGTCCATGTTAAGCAAGCAAGGAAGTAATACAGATATTTTCTGTGCAAAGCAACAACAAACAAAAAATCTTAGAAGTTTAACATTGACAAAAAATTTGCAGCAGTACAATATTCACACGAGAATATTAAAGAGGTGCGATAGATACAAGAAGTCTACACACCCCTGTTAAAATGGCAGGTTTTTGTGGTGTAAAAAAAGGAAACTAAGATAAATCATGTCAGAACTTCTTCCACCTTTAATGTAAAATTGCAAACTATAAAATTCAAGGGAAAACAATTAGAAACATTTTAGAGACATTTAAAAAAAACAAAAACAAAACGTACAATACCAGGTTGTATAAGTGTGCACACCCCTAAACTAATACTTCATTGAAGCACCTTTTGATTTTGTTATAGCACTCAGTCGTTTCGGGAAAGAGTCTATCAGCTTGGCACGTTTTTATTTATTCATTTGTTTTTTTGGATATTACCCCCTTTTCCTCCCTAGTTGTAATTGGCCAATTACCCTATTTTCCGAGCTGTCCCGGTCTCTGCTCTACCCCCTCTGCTGATCCGGGGAGGGCTGCAGACTACCACATATCTCCTCCCATACATGTGGAGTCACCAGCAGCTTCTTTTCACCTGACAGTGAGGAATTTCACCAGGGGGACGTAGCACGTGGGAGGATCACGCTATCCCCCCCCCCCCGAACAGGTGCCCAGACCTACCAGAGGAGGCGCTAGTGCAGCGACCAGGCCACATACCCACATCCGGCTTCCCACCCGCAGACACGGCCAGTTGTGTCTGTAGGGACGCCCGACCAAGCCGGAGGTAACAATGGGATTCGAACCGGCGATCCATGTGTTGGTAGGCAACGGAATAGACTGCCACGCTACTCAGACGCCCAGCTTGGCACATCTTGACTTGACAATATTTTTTCACTCTGTTGCAAAAACGTTCTACAGTGCATCTGGAAAGTATTCACACCCCTTCACTTTCTCCACATGTTGTTATGTTACAGCCTTATTCCAAAATGGATTAAATTCCTTTTTTGCTCTCATCAATCTACACACAATACCCCATAATGACAAAGTGAAAAACGTTTTGTAGAAATGTTTGCAAGTTTATTAAAAATAAAAAACTGAAATATTGCATGTACATAAATATTCACACCCTTTACTCAGTACTTGGTTGAGGCACCCTTGGCAGCGATTACAGCCTCAAGTCTTCTTGGGTATGAAGCTACAAGCTTGGCACACCTATATTTGGGGTATTTCTCCCATTCTTCTCTGCAGATCCTCTCCAGCTCTGTAAGGTTAGATGGGGAGCGTCGCTGCACAGCTATTTTCAGGTCTTTCCAGAGATGTTCAATGGGGTTCAAGTCTGGGCTCTGGCTGGGCCACTCAAGGACATTCACAGACTTGTCCCGAAGTCACTCCTTCGTTGTCTTGGCTGTGTGCTTAGGGTCATTGTCGTGTTGAAAGGTAAACCTTCGCCCCAGTCTGAGGTCCTGAGCGCTCTGGAGCAGGTTTTCATCAAGGACCTCTCTGTACTTTGCTCCATTCATCTTTCCCTCGATCCTGACTAGTCTCCCAGTTCCTGCCGCTGAAGAACATCCCCACAGCATGATGCTGCCACCACCATGCTTCACTGTAGGGATGGTATTAGCAAGGTGATGAGAGGTGCCTGGTTTCCTCCAGACGTGACGTTTGGCATTCAGGCCAAAGAGTTCAATCTTGGTTTCATCAGACCAGAGAATCTTGTTTCTCATGGTCTGAGAGTCCTTTAGGTGCTTTCTGGCAAACTCCAAGCGGGCTGTCATGTGCCTTTTACTGAGCAGAGGCTTCCGTCTGGCCACTCTACCATAAAGGCCTGATTGGTGGAGTGCTGCAGAGATGGTTGTCCTTCTGGAAGGTTCTCCCATCTCCACAGAGGAACGCTGGAGCTCTGTCAGAGTGACCATCTGGTTCTTTTTGGGCTGGAGACATGTCTGCTGTCTGTTTCAGAAGAGTGTGCCGCTGTCCTGTTCTGGCCGCAGCTATGACCCGCTGGAGGCATGGGTCAGACTGTGTGGCAGTGTGGATCTCTTGCAGTGTCATAGCGTGGGGAACATCATGGTCAATGATGAAACTCACATGTGCTTCAGCCAGCTCGGTAGCATGTGTGTTCTTCGACTCGTGTGTGTGGACTGGGTGTCTGGAGAAGTAGTCTGCTGGGTTACCAACACCTGCCTTGTAGGTCACAGAGAAGTTGAAGTTCTGTAGCTTTAGTTGCCAGCGTTCAATTCTGGGAGGGGGAGAGGAAGATGGCTTGTTAAACATGGGCACCAGCGGCTTGTGGTCAGTAACCATTGTGAATGGGCATCCGAGTAGATATAGCTGGAAATGAAGGCAGCCCCAGATTATAGCTAAAGCCTTCCTCTCAGTCTCTGAGTATCGCTGTTCTACAGGTGACAGTGTTTTGCTGGCATAGGCAAGTGTGTGCAGTGTACCATCAGAGTCAGTTTGGGTAAGAACAGCCCCTAGGCCTACAGGGCTTGCGTCCACAACAACTTCTGTGTGTTTCGATTGGTCAAAATAGGCCATGACTGTGTCGCTGCTCAGTGCATTTTTGAGTTTGTCAAAAGCTGTCTGGTGGGTTGGGGACCAGTCCCACAGCTGGTCTTTCTTTGTGAGCTCTCTGAGAGGCTGTGTCAGGGTGGCTAGACCTGGAATGAAACGACCACAGTATGTGACAAGGCCAAAGAAACTTCTGACCTCTCCTCGGTTCTGTGGGGCTGGGGTCTCCTTGACTGCAGCCACCTTCTTGGGGTCCACTGAGATGCCTTGATCTGAGAATACATATCCGAAAAACTCCACCTTGGTCTTGTTGAAGTCACATTTGTCAGCATTGAGTGTGAGGTTACATTCACTGAGACGCGTAAGGACCGCCTCTAGGCTCTTGTCATGTTCTTCTTGGCTAGTGCCATACACCAGCATGTCATCACTGACGTTCAGAACACCCGGGATGTCAGACGGTGTCTCTCTAATGGTGTTTTGGAAAATCTCTGCCGCTGAAGATATCCCAAAGTTGAGTCGTTTGTAGCGCCTCAGGCCCACATGTGTTGTGAAGGTTGTTATGTAGCGGGAGTCAGGATGGAGTTCAATCTGGTGGTAGCCAGCTGTCAGATCAAGTGTGGAAAACACTTTTGCCCCATTGAGGTCTGCTAGAATGTCATCCACTGTGGGAGTGAGGTGCCTCTCACGCTTGATGGCTTCGTTTGGGCGTCTTGTGTCAACACACAGTCTGATTTTTCCTGGTTGTTTGGGCTTTGGAGCTACTACCACCGGAGAGACCCATGGCGTGGGGCCTTCAACACGTTCGATGATGTCTAGCGCCTCTAGTTTCTCCAGCTCCTGTTCCACTAGCTGTCTCATGTGGAAGGGGATGCGCCTGTGTTGTTGAGCCACTGGTTGCACTGTAGTGTCAATGTGGATTTTCACTTGGTGATCCTTGAGCTTTCCAATGCCTTGAAAAACGGTGGGGAATTTTTTTTTGGAGCATGAGCGGCACACGTACATTGTTGACCAGGCGGACTAGGTCGAGGGCAACTGCTGTCTGGCAGCTTACTACAGGAATCGCTGCCTTGTCGACCACGACGAATGTTTCTCTGACAATTCTGTCTCGGAAGCCGAGTTGTGAGCAGAATTGCCCGCGCATTGGCAGAGGCGTGCGGGAGCCATAAGCAAAAATCTGGACTGATGTGTTCTGCAGTACTGGGCGGGCTGGGAGTGATTGAAATGTGCAATAGTCCATTACATTGACTGAGGCTCCTGTATCTATCATGCACTTCGAGAGGCGACCCATTTATCTGAATGGTCTGTTTTGGCGCTGTGATAGCTGGGTCTTTCAGTGTAAAAAGATATCTGGGCGAGTGGTCTGTGCTGTCTTCATTGGGACGCGGTGAGTGGGCATTTGATTTTGAGGTGTCATCTGACTGTTGACATTGTACATAGTTCATACTTTGTCTTGGGCGCGACCGGCACATTTTTGAGAAATGATTTTGTTTGCCACAAGTGCGACATGCAAGCCCACGTGCTGGGCAGTCACCTTGATGAGGGAATGAGCCACCACAGTTGAAGCACTCACGTCCGTGCGCGCCTGGGGCCGTATGCGCAGGCTGCCGGGCAGAATGAGTAGGTTGCCTAGCCCGCTGATTCCTGCGCTCTCGGTGTCTGATCGTTTCTCCATTTCACGCGCTTGTTGCTCAGACGCTTCTTCCAGCCTGGCTAGTTCCAGGAGTTTTGTCAGATTCACCGTAGGATCAGTGAGAGCTTTTCTCCTAAGCTTGTGAGATACGCAGGTTTGCTCAATGTGGCGTCTTATTTCTGCGTCAACATCAGAGAACTCACAGGATACTGCAAGTGTGCATAAGCGGACATAGTATTCCCCAACGGTTTCATTTCCAGACTGTGTAGATTGCCTAAACTTGTACACCTCAAAATCCACATTCCTCTTTGGTGAAAAATAAGTCTCAAGTGCCTTAACGGCTTTATCAAAGTCTTTAGCGACTCCCTTATCAGGCAGCGTCACAAAAATGTCATATACCTGTTCGCCCACATAATGAAGTAGCATGGCACGTTTCCTAGTATTGTCTTTGATGTCCATGGCCAACAAGACATTTTCGAAACGAGCCGTCCATTTCTCCCATCTAGGTCCCAACGTCCCCGGGGCACCTCCATGGATATGAAACGCCGGGAACGCGTCGCCCGACGCGAAAAACTTTGCCATGATGAGATGGCGGATGACTTGGGTGAACTTGTTGATTCGTGCTAGCTAGCTCAGCTAATGCAGTTAGCTGAACGTTATTACCCTTTTGTTACTACTGATTAGAGTTCATAATTCAATTCCGCAGTGCAGGTTCCGTCAATCCACAAAGTCCTCGTCGCCATTGTAATGACCTACTTTTCACTCTCACAGATGATAACACCGTTTCTGAATTAGCCGTGGAGCTTCGGCATGTTTATTTCGCTCCATGCATAACGTGCACATAATCCGACTGACTCTCGTCTACCTTCCCGCTCCCGTGGCTGCTCTGCTTACTATCCCATAACTCCCTGTGTCCTTAAAGGTGTATTCCCCTAATACTGAACATCACACACACGTCCCCCCAGAATTCGCCTTAATAGGAAAAGTCAGTGTGGCGAGGGGGGCGGATCTTTCTGCCCCAACGGCTCCGCTGAACAGGAGCTGGGGGCTGGTTAACCGCAGGCAAAGCAGCAGAGTCCTCACAGCTGGACCGGGGAAAGGGAGGGGCTGGGGAAGCAGGGGGCGGCTCGCCGGGGGAGGGGGGCAGGGCCGGGGGGCGCCAGACCAACAGGGCGGTCTAAGTCCAGGTGAACAGGCTTGAGGCGGTCCACAGAAACCCGCTCCAGCCTGCTGCCAACCTCCACCACAAAGTGATTATCTCCAGTGTCCCGTACCCGAAATGGGCCGTCGTAGGATGGCCGCAGGGGACCGCGGTGCGCGTCGTGACGGATGAAAACATACTCCGCCGACCGCAGCTCCGTGGGGACATAGGACTGAGAGCCGCCATGCTGAGAAGTGGGGACCGGTGCAAAAGCCCTGGCTTCCTCCTGCAGCGCAGTCCTTTGGCAGCTGGCGGACCAGGGAGCTGTGGCGGTGAGAAGGAAATCCCCCGGGACCCGAAGTGGCTGTCCGTAGACCAGTTCGGCGGATAAGGACTGGAGGTCCTCCTTAGGGGCCGTCCTGAGCCCAAGCATGACCCAAGGCAGTTTGTCGACCCAGCGGTCGTCCTTGAGGGTAGCCCGCAATGCGGCCTTCATCGAGCGATGGAACCTCTCGACCAATCCATAAACTTGAGGGTGATACGCTGTGGTACGATGGAGCCTCACCCCTAAACCCGCGGCGATCTCCTCCCAGAGCGCTGACGTGAATTGCGGCCCTCTGTCCGAGGAGAGGTCAGATGGGGTGCCAAAGCGGGCGACCCAGGTTCCGATGAACGCTCGGGCAACCACAGGCGCTGTCGTGGACAAAAGCGGGACGGCCTCTGGCCATCGCGTGGTGAACAGGTATGTGAAACCACGTGTAACCAGGTTAAAATTAATGTTTTTATTTTATTTTGTTTGAGTATGAAATATCACCAAATCCTGTCTGTGTGCTGTTATTTGTGTTTACTACATTTTATTTTATGTCATTATTTACTTTTATGTATGTTTTCCAACGACCGTCATATACGTGTACTGTCGCTTTAAGAGAGAGGTCTTGTGGGTACACGGAAGAGGGAACGCGGGAGAGGCCATTTTTGTTTTGTGGGAGGAGTCTCAAGCAGCAATCGAGCCGAGCCACACGTGTTTCTTACCGTGGGACAGTTTTGCTGGTTGAGGAGAACGTAACCTTGAGTATCCCTGTAAGAAGATACTGCAAGCTGTGGGATAAAATACTTGTTTATCCTTTCTTACATCGGAGTCCCGTGGACGGTTTCTACTTCTAACGCACACGAGTGGAGTCCGGGCAGTGGTTGAACTTCGACCCCCACGTCCGTAAGAAACACCGCTCCCGCTGGAGGACTGGACGGTTGTCGAAGGGTTTGAAACCAAAATAAATGGCAAGGTGGGCCAAATAGAGTCCTGTGTGTCCCCCCTCCTTCTTTGATCATGATGATGATGATGATGAGAGACTGAGGGCCCCCCACAACACCTGGGGCCCCACCCAACTAGAACACAACGCAGAGCTACTGATGAGAGTGACGGGCATGCAGCAGGCTGACCAGCATAGAACAGCATAGGACTGCCCCCGTTACACACGGGAGGGGGTAGGGGGCTTACCAGGTCCACATTCACGTGGTCGAACCTCCTCTCAGGCACCGTGAAAGGTATCAGGGGCGCTTTGACGTGCCGGGGCACTTTGGAGCGTTGGCACTCCACACAGGTGTCAGCCCAGCCCCTCACATCCTTTTTGAGTCCATGCCAGACAAACTTTGCCGCCACCAACCTCTGTGAAAGCTTTCTGCCAGGGTGAGACAGCCCATGGACTGCGTCGAAAACCCGTCGCCTCCAAGCAGTCGGAACGACGGGGCGGGGCTGACCCGTAGAGACGTCGCACAGGAGCGTGGCGCCGGCGTCGTCGAAAGCCACATCCTCCAACTGCAGCCCTGTGACGGTGGTCCTGCATGCCTGCACTCCTGAGTCGGCGGCCTGGTCAGCCGCCATCTGGCTGTAGTCGAGTCCCAAATGGGCGGCACCAGCGATGGCCCGGAAGAGACAGTCGGCGACCGGGTTGGACTTCCCAGCGACATGCCTCACGTCGGTGGTAAACTCTGAGATGTAGGCCAACTGTCGCTGCTGGCGGGCTGACCACGGCTCTGCCACCTTGGCAATCGCGAACACCAGCGGTTTGTGATCGACGAAAGCCGTGAACTGACGGCCCTCCAGTAGGAAACGGAAGTGCCTAACAGCGAGGAAAAGGTTCAACTGCCTTCTATTCATCTCTTACATTGACTGCTCTTTCTTCTTGTTACTTGATATTAGGTGTAATTGCACTCAAAAGCTAACTAGGTTTAAGCTGCCATATATTTCTCAGTTATTTATAATTTGAATATGCACTTTATTTTAAGCACTCATGCATACATTGAGTATTGTGTGAGTTGAACAGCAGCTATTTTTGTTGGACTATTTAAAACGAGTGAGAGATTTCACTTTTTGCCTTCAAAACTCACACACTCACATGAGGTGAGCTACAGGTTACTTTGGCTGTATTTTATTGTAAATACGTTTTGTTATGGCTCAAGTTCACTGGTCCTTCATCCAGGGTTTGCAGTTCTCACCTTCAACAGTACTCTCTTAAGTGACCACACGTTCTCAGTTTAATCACTTCTTCACTTATTTGGTCTAAGCTTTCACTTATTTGTCCTTTTTTCTTTTTTCTTTCCTTGCTCTATCCTTATGTCGTTGTCTATTATCTCTTTAAATGCGAGAGGTTTAAGAAGCAATGTGAAACGTAAAGCTATATTTTTATATTGTAAGCAGTTTGGCACAGATTTTTGCTTTATACAAGAGTCCCACTCAATTGAGCAAGACAAGTGTTTCTGGAGGTCGCAGTGGGGAAATGATTTGTGGTTGTCCCATGGTACAGAGCGTTCTGCTGGTGTTTGTATACTGAAAAACAGATTTAATGGAAAAATCTTAATCTCTGACTGTGATAAAGACGGTCATTATATTTTTCTGATACTTGAGGTTGCACACTCTATCTATATTTTAGTCAATGTGTATGGATTTAACAGTCAAACACAGAATAATCTTTATTTTGACAGGTTGGAAGAGCATTTACTGCACTGGCTGTCTAAATATCCAGGTTCTTTTATAATCTTTGGTGGAGACTTTAATGTTGTATTTGATAATTGCATGGATAGGTGGCCTTCTAGGGGTTTAGACTCCTCTAACTCACATGTAAAGTTGTTTGCACAAAGATTTGATTTATTAGATTTATGGAGGGATTCTCATCCAGCTCAAAGAGCATACACATGGTGCAATAAGACATAAATCAGTCACTCAAGGATTGATTATTGGCTTATTTCAAAAGACTTGAAAGAAGTTAAAACTGACATTTTTCCTACGTGTCACAGCCTCTCGCCCTTGACATCAAAGCGATCGCCCTTGACACCTGCTACACCAGCTGACACCTGCTGCACCAGCTGACACCTGCTACGCCAGCTGACACCTGCTGACCCCCCCTTCACCCCGGCAATCGCCCTCACCCTTAAAAGGCCTCCACTATGGACCAGTCTTCGCTGGAACGTCGCCATTCATGGACTTCTGCCTGCCTGCCTACCTGCCACAGAGCCACCTCCTGCTCTACCCCCGAGATCGGTCACTTCAATAAAGACTGGATTCTTCCCTTACCTGGTTGTCCCGTCTGCTTTTGGGTTCCTTCCCGATACGTGACAGTACGTTCCAGCCACTATGGACCCAGCAGACCATTCCACCACAGAACTGGCCACGGTCTGCCAGGCTGTAGCCAACCAGGAATCGGTCCTCGGCCAGCACAGCCAGGTGCTACAGGGGATGGCTGACGCCCTCCGTGGGCTCAGCTCAAAGATCTCCGGAATCCAGACCCAACTTAGTGCCTCCGCTAGCCCGGGATCCGCCCCTCCAGCTCCGCCACCCCCAGCGCCATCAACTTCGGCTAAGGAACCATGGAGTATGATGGAGATTTTGGACTTTGTCTCCCTTTTTTGATGCAGTGTGAGAATGTGTTTAACCAGCAGCCCCAGTCATATTCCACGGATGGAGCCAAAGTCGCTTACATCATGGGTCTTCTCCGGGGAAGCGCCCTGGATTGGGCTACAGCGGTGTGGGAGATGCGGGCCTCCACTTCCTCATCCTACGCTGAGTTCACCACTGCTTTTCGCCAGGTTTTTGATCATCCCGTGCGGGGAAAGGATGCGTCAAAAAGACTGATCTCTCTCCGCCAGGGTTCCCGCAGCGTCGCTGACTACTCAGTTGAGTTCCGTACGCTATCAGCGGAGAGCGGATGGAACAACGAGTCCCCCCAGGCCAGCTTTTCCAACGGGCTAAGCGAATCCATAAAGGACGAATTGGTTTCCTACCCCGAGCCTGGAGGGTTGGAGGAATTGGTTACCCTGGCCATTCGTGTGGACAACCGTCTCCGGGAGCGGAGGCAAGAGAGGACACGCCGCTTTCCTGGTCACAACAACTTACCACGGGCCACACCTCCAAACTCTGGGGGCCGAGCTCGCTCGACTGAGGTTGCCGTCCTCCGAGAAAGCCCGAGGCGTGACTCTTCCCCAGCTTCGGAGCCGATGCAACTCGGCCGCTTCCGGCTCAACCCGGAGGAGCGTCAACGCCGCATCACCGAGAACAGCTGCTTGTATTGTGGTCAGCCTGGTCACTTTCTCGCCTCCTGCCCTCACCGTTCCGTCAAACTAGCAGGCTCACGAGAGAGGGGGAGGATCCTCGTGAGCCCAACTGTTTGCCCTCTGTCTCCTCGCCCACGTACCCAGTTGCAAGCTACCATCAGTTTTAAAGGTCAGTCCACTAAACTTTTGGCTTTAATTGACTCTGGAGCTGATGAAAGCTTTTAGGAAGCAGCTAGGTCTTGCCACTGTGAGTCTGGACCAGCCTCTTGAAGCTAATGCCCTGGATGGACGTCTCCTGGCCCGGATAACCTCTAAGACCGAGCCTGTGCGCCTCCTGTTGTCGGGAAACCATCAAGAGGAGTTAAGCTTTTTCGTTATCAATTCTCCCTTTGTTCCCATTATACTTGGTCATCCCTGGCTGGTTAAGCATAGTCCCCATATTGATTGGTCATCGGCCAGAATTTCAAGTTGGAGTCCCGTCTGTCATGCCATATGCCTCCAGTCTGCTCTGCCTCAGTCTGTCCCCTGTCAGGTGTCAAGCTCTGAGACCTCTGACCTGTCACTGATGCCTCCAGAGTACCATGACCTCCAAGCCGTGTTCAACAAGCAGCAAGCTCTTTCCCTGCCTCCTCATCGCCCCCTCATCGCCCAAGCCTGAGTGGGAGTCCATGGAGAGGTACATCAAGGACTCCTTGGCTGCTGGTCTTATTCGCCCGTCATCATCACCCCTTGGTGCGGGGTTCTTTTTTGTGGCCAAGAAGGACAAGACCCTCCGGCTGTGTATTGACTATAGAGGCCTCAATTACATCACAGTCAAGAATAAGTACCCTCTGCCCCTCATGACTTCCGCTTTTGATTCTCTGCAGGGAGCCACAGTGTTCAGTAAACTAGACCTCCGCCATGCTTACCACCTTGTCCGGGTTCGAGACGGAGATGAATGGAAGACTGCCTTCAACACCCCCCTGGGGCATTTTGAATATCTGGTGATGCCGTTTGGTCTCACTAATGCCCCAGCTGTCTTCCAGAGTCTGGTCAATGACGTCCTACGTGACATGTTGGATCATTTCGTTTTTGTTTACCTGGATGATATCCTGATTTTTTCCAGAGACCTGTCAGAGCATGTCATGCACGTCCGCCAAGTCCTTCAACGGCTTCTGGAGAACCGCCTTTTCGTAAAAGCAGAGAAGTGCGAATTCCATGCCCCTTCAGTCACCTTCCTGGGCTACATCGTGGCCGATGGGCAGGTGAGAATGGACCCCGCCAAGGTCAGAGCGGTTCTTGAGTGGCCAAGCCCGACCAGCCGTAAGCAGCTTCAGAGGTTCCTCGGGTTTGCCAACTTCTACAGATGGTTCATCCGCAACTACAGCCGCGTTGCAGCCCCACTAACCGCTCTTACCTCCACCTCCAGACCGTTCCTGTGGACCCCTGTAGCAGAGGCAGCTTTCCAAGCCCTCAAGCACCGCTTCACCACAGCCCCTATCCTCATCCAGCCAGACCCAACCAAGCAGTTCGTTGTAGAAGTGGATGCCTCTGAGATTGGGGTGGGGGCGGTCCTTTCTCAGCGCTCCAGAGAGGATGGCAAGACACACCCCTGTGCCTTCCTGTCTCGCTGTCTCTCCCCAGCTGAAAGGAACTATGATGTGGGGAATCGTGAGCTCCTGGCGGTGAAATTGGCACTGGAGGAATGGCGACATTTTCCGGAGGGGTCTGAGCTTCCTTTCATAGTGTGGACTGACCATAAGAACCTGGAATACATCCAGTCAGCAAAGCGACTCACCGCGCGCCAAGCCAGGTGGGCGCTCTTTTTTGGTCGTTTTAATTTTTCTTTGACGTACGTACAGACCTGGCTCCAGGAATGCCAAGCCCGATGCTGTCTCGTGTGCATGGGGAGGAGTCTGGGCCCAAGCTCCAACCTGACACCATCGTTCCCTCTACCTGTGTGGTTGCGGCTGCGGCTGTCACCTGGAACATTGAAAGGGAGGTCATGGCAGCACAACAGACTCAGCCTGACCCAGGTAACCGTCCCCCCGGGCGCTTGTTTGTTCCAGACGCTGTTAGATCTAGCGTGTTGCAGTGGGCTCACTCTTCCAAACTTACCTGCCATCCTGGAGTAACCCGTACCGTAGCCTTCCTCCGTAGGCGGTTCTGGTGGCCTTCCATGACGGAGGATACTGGGTCTTTTGTTTCTGCCTGTCCTGTTTGTGCCCAGAGTAAGCCCTCCACTCGGGACAGTGCCGGTCTGCTGCGCCCCCTGCCTGTTCCACACCGTCCCTGGTCGCATCTGTCCTTGGATTTCGTCTCTGGTCTGCCCGCCTCCGACGGTAACACCGTTGTACTGACTGTCGTTGATCACTTCAGTAAATTTGCTCACTTTTTGCCCCTGTCTAAACTGCCTTCAGCCCGAGAGACTGTGGATCTGCTGGTCAGGGAGGTTTTCCGGGTCCACGGTCTTTCCCGTGATATAGTGTCTGACCGTGGCCCCCAGTTCACTTCTGCTGTCTGGAAGGCTTTCTGCTCTGCCATCGGTGCCACCGTCAGCCTGTCATCGGGGTTCCATCCTCAGACCAACGGCCAGGCCGAGAGGGCCAACCAGGCATTGGAGACTGTCCTCCGCTGTCTGGTGTCTGCCAACCCATCCTCTTGGTCCTCACAACTTCCCTGGGTAGAATATGCCCATAACACCTTGCCATCGTCTGCTACTGGGTTGTCCCCTTTTCAATGCCTTTACGGCTATCAGCCCCCCCTTTTTCCTTCTCAAGAGGTAGACATTCCGGTTCCGTCTGTCCAGGCCCATGTCCTCCGGCCGTTACCAGCGCTTGGCGGATCGTCATCGCACCCCTGCTCCGGACTACTCCCCCGGTGACCAGGTATGGCTCTCTACCAAGGATCTACCCTTGAGATCGGACGCTAAAAAACTGTCCCCCAGGTATATTGTCCCATTGTCAAAGTCATTAACCCCTCTGTGGTCCGTCTGAAGCTGCCCCGCACTCTCCGGGTTCACCCTTCCTTCCATGTGTCCTGCCTCAAACCTGTCGCTACCAGCCCTCTAGTTCCTCCGACCCCCCCCCGCCCCCACCTCCTCGTATGATCAACGATCATCCGGCTTACACCGTTCATCGTCTCCTGGACTCTCGTCGCCTTGTCCTGGACGCAAACCTCATCCGGGACTTCCACAGGATGCACCCTGACGGGCCTGGTAGGTCGCCCGGTGGCGCCCCTCGGAGGGGGGGTACTGTCACAGCCTCTCGCCCTTGACATCAAAGCGATCGCCCTTGACACCTGCTACACCAGCTGACACCTTCTATGCCAGCTGACACCTGCTGACCCCCCCTTCACCCTGGCAATCGCCCTCACCCTTAAAAGGCCTCCACTATGGACCAGTCTTCGCTGGAACGTCGCCATTCATGGACTTCTGCCTGCCTGCCTACCTGCCACAGAGCCACCTCCTGCTCTACCCCCGAGATCGGTCACTTCAATAAAGACTGGATTCTTCCTTTACCTGGTTGTCCCGTCTGCTTTTGGGTTCCTTCCCGATACGTGACACTACGCCGCTTTCAGATCACAAAACAATTCACTTAAATATCTCGTTGTCATCGTCTTCTGATGTTAAAGTGTCATATTGGAAGCTTAACAATACTATCCTTGAGCATAAGGAAGTAGTTACTGAAGTTCATAGTTTAATAAGGCTTCACTGGAGGAAAGCTCGGGCTGAAAATATGTTTTGTAACAACTGGGAGCTTTTGAAATATGAACTTGGCAAACTTTGTCGTAAATATAGCATTTGTTTGGCAAAGAAAAGAAGGGCTGACGAGAATGAAACAATACATAAGATTACATCTTTAACATCCAAACCAAAAGAGGCTCTCAATGACTATGATAAGGCAGAACTAATTGACTTGCAGCATAGGTTAGATGAGATTTATAAGTGCAAAGCTAAAGGAGCATTTGTTAGGTCTCGCAAAAAATGCCCTGAAGAAGGAGAACAAAACTCTGCATATTTTTTCAGACTCGAGAAACACCAATCCAGTACTAACTCTATTCTACAACTGAATATTAATGGGACAATTTCTAACGATAAGAATACCATAGCAAAGTATTGTGCTGATTTTTATAGTAAACTCTACTCTTCCAGTTAATGCCCTCAAGCTGCTTCTGATTTTTTTAACTCCATAGATAATATTACTCAGCTGAGTGAGGCTGAAAGTGAACTCTGTGATAGGTCAATTTCTCTGAATGAGGTCGCAGATGCTATAAAGTGTCTAAAAGTTAATAAGTCTCCTGGTGCAGATGGCCTTACTGCCGAACTTTATAAGCAGTTCTCTGACAGCTTAGCCCCATTTCTTGTGGAAGTCTTTAAGGAAAGTATTGATAGGGGTGCGCTCCCTCCCACTTTATCTCAAGGCCTAATCACCCTGATTCCCAAACCTAGAAAGGACCCCTTATTCTTAGATAATTGGCGACCAATTTCCTTATTGAACAACGATTACAAGATACTAGCGCTGATTCTTGCAAATAGAGTAAAACCTGTTTTAGATACTGTTATTGATGAGTGTCAGTCCGGGTTTATGCAGAATCGTCATATTTCAAATAACATAAGACTAATCTTAGATATAATAGACTACCCAGAATTTGTGCAGGATGAGAGTTTTATTCTTCTTTTGGATTTTTATAAGGCCTTTGACTCCTTAGAACATGATTTTATTATTACTGCTTTGAAGAAATTTGGTTTTGGTCAATCCTTTTGCAATGCAGTTCATACTTTATATTCCAATAGTAATAGTTCCATAAAACTTGTTAGTGGTACTTCCCCAAGATTTTCTTTGAAACGTGGAGTGAGGCAGGGGTGCTCCCTTTCAGTGTATCTGTTTCTTCTTTCTGTACAACTCCTTAATTTACATATTAAACTCAGTCCATTAAAGGGTATGGTCGTAGCTGACAGAGAAATATTTATAAGTCAACTGGCAAATGACACGGCTCTCTTTCTCAGAGATGCCTCGCAAGTTTCTGTCGCTATCAACAGTATCCAGTCCTTCTCGAAAGCCTCTGGACTTTTCCTTAATCTTAATAAATGTGAACTTTTGCCTGTTAAAGACTGTTTGGCGACCTCAATTCATGGGATTCCTGTGAAAGACTCTGTACCATACCTCGGTATTCAAATCACTAAAGATAGGCAATCCAGAAGCTCTGTAAATTTCAGCCCTATTATAGAAAAGTCCCAAAAAATCCTTAATCACTGGCTGCAGAGAGACTTGTCTCTAAGGGGTAGAGTTCTGCTTTCGAAGGCAGAAGGAATCTCTCGTCTAACCTATGCTGCTCAGTCCTTACATGTCGATAACACAATCTGCAAATCAATTGATAAAATGTTAAACAATTTTTTATGGAAAAACAAAACCCACTATTTACAAAAATCTGTTACTTTAAGCGCGTATGACAAAGGTGGTTTGAATTTTATTGATTTTGGTGCACTCAACAATACCTTCAAGATAAATTGGATAAAAAAATATTTGAAAAATCCCACATCTATCTGGAATTTCATTTCACATCACGTGTTCTCAAACTTAGGCGGCCTTAATTTCCTGCTGCTATGTAATTATAGCATTCCAAAAATACCTCTGAAACTTTCTCACTTCCATCGACAGGTCCTTTTAGCGTGGGCATTAATATACAAACACAATTTCTCTCCACAGAATTGTTTCATCTGGAACAACTGTAATATTGTTTATAAGAACAAAACATTGTTTTTGGACAGATGGTTTAACAATGGTCTTGTTTTAGTTGGTCAATTGTTCAAAAAAGATGGGCTGCAATATAATTACTCTGAATTTCTAATGAGATATAATGTACCAGTAACGCCTAGAGAATTTTCGGTGGTGTTTGATGCTATCCCTTCTGGTTTGTGCATGTTATTCAGGTCCTCTGGCAGCTCTCCTCTCATATCATTCAACCCTCCTGATGTGTCACAGTCTCCTCTTGGTACTGTCTGCTTCTCATCGTGTAAACTTCTGAACTCCAGAATAAGAGCCATGTTTCAGGATAGCCTAGTTTCCGTCCCACCAGCAACATTTTTTTGGAACAACTTTGTGAATGATGTTGAATGGAAGAAAGTTTGGTCGTTACCACAAAGATTTTTTTAACAAACAAAGTCAAAGAGATTTCATTTAAATTGCTACACAAATTCTACCCTGCAAAACAATATTTATCAGAGTTTAAAAATGATACAGATGTTGAATGTTCTTTTTGCCAAATGCATCCTGAAACATGTGTCCACTTATTCTGGTCATGTCAGTTCACTTATAAATTCTGGAGAGACTTCCACAAGTTTATCGCTGATTTTGTCTTTTCTGATTTTCACCTTTACTATAAGAATGTTATTTTTGGGTTTCGTAATTTTAATCACAAAGATGGTGATGCATTCTTTTTTATAAATATGCTTTTATTTTTAGCCAAGTTTCATATACATAAATGTAAATTCTCCAACAGAAAGCCTCAACTCTTTGCACTTAAAAAAGAAGTTGAAAAATATATAAGGACAATCTCTACTTCAAAAAACACAAAGGCTTTAAAAACTATCAACATTTGCAAATCTCTGAATCTGTTTACATAAAATATGAGCTCACATTTTTATTTATTTTTTATAATTTGCTTTTCTCTTTTGTGTCTTTGTTTTTTTTATCTTCAATCTATTGTTTTTGTGGTGTCTCGTGTGTCTCTATTTTGCTCTGTTTGAACGTATTTGAAGTATCAATAAAGTAAGAAAAAAAAGGCTTAGGCACCATGTGGAGGGGTGAAGCCCACGGGCTGCTGGAGCGGCGGATGATGCCGAGGCGCTCCATGTTCTCAAATTCCGCCTTGGCGACAGAGAGCTTGGTCGGGTCGAGGCGGCGAGCTCGGGCGTGCACCGGCGGGCCGGTGGTGACGATGTGGTGCTCAACCCCATGTTTGGTCGTAGATGACGAGATGTGGGCTGAGTGAGGTCAGGGAACTCGGAGAGAAGATGGAGAAACACGTCCTCGTTGGAGAGCATGCTGGACAGCCTGACGGAGCCTGTATCGCTGAGTGTACACGCGTGTGAAGCGAAGGTGACGGCGTCAATCAGGCGCCGATTCCTGACGTCCACCAGCAGCCCATGAGCACAAAGGAAATCTGCACCGAGGAGGGGAAATGCCACGTCGGCGGTGACAAAATCCCAGCTGAACCGCTGTCCGTTAAAACACATGTCAATGTGCCTCGTCCCGTACGTACGGATGGAGCTGCCGTTAGCAGCTTCCATGGGAGGGCCGTGAGCGCCCGACAGGGCGTCCACACTCCATGCAGGTACGACACTCCTCTGCGCCCCAGTGTCGCATAGGAAACGCCGCCCCGAGATGGAGTCTCGCAGGAAGAGTAGCCTGTTGTCCTCCACGCCGACGCCCATGGCCACTAGTGAGCGCCGGCCTTGGCGTTTCCCGACGAGCTGAAATTGCACGGGGAGGTGCACTTTTTCGCCCTGGCCCCGAACTGTGCATGGTAAAAGCACAGGCCGGGCTCCTGTCGCCGACCGGGGGTTGCCGCGGCGACCACCATGGAGTCACCAGGTGGTGGCGAGTGGGGGTGGGCAGGGGTGAGCTGCTGTTGGCTGGCCAGGAAGAACTTGTCAGCTTCTTCAGCTAGCTTGCGGCAATCGGTAATGTTGGTGTTAGCCAAAGCGGTCCGCACCTGAGCAGGCAGTTGTCACAGAAACAGTTGGACAAAGAGGAAATCAGGTGTGTGCGCCGGTCCCAGCAGATTCAGCATTTTGTCCATGAGCTCGGATGGCTTGCTGTCACCCAAGCCTTGCAGAGAAAAGAGACGGTGGGCCCTCTCGGCGTCGGAAAGTTCAAAAATCCTCAAGAGGTGGTCTTTGAGCCCCTTGTATTTGTCCGCCGCCGATAGCAAACTGCGCTTCCGCCTGGGCGAACCATGTCGTTGCCGATGACTCCCAGAACTCTGGCAATTTGAGAGAAACCGCGTTGATGTCGTCAACCATGTTCGTTGGAAAGATTGTCTCTGATAACTACCTGTTGCACTGTTCATATTTATGTCACGGATGTCTAGATACATACTTGTTTGGTATGTTAATATACTTTTGTAGAGTTAGACTGCAGGAGCAAACATTAGACGTCCAGTCGTACTTGGTGGGGCAGGAAGAGAACTTTATTGCACATGCGCAGAAGTCATACACACACACGGATACCCGCAAGGACCAAAATAGCTGCTTATAGCGCAGTAAATAATACAGTGGCTGACTGGTTGTATATGTGAGACTGCACATTATGTTCAACACCCTCACTCAGGGTCACCTTTACAGACTTACATGAAAAGAAAAACAGGTATTCCTTAAAACATAAATTACCTATGCCGGTAATTAACATAACATAACATAACGGTAACATTATTCCTTGAATAACAACTCAGGAAAGCCCCAACTTTATTGTTGTTTGATACTTCTGGGTTGTCTTTAATCGTAAAGACCCAGCGACCTCCCACAACAGTTTTCCCTTTAGGAAGTGTGGTCAATGTGAACGTTTCGTTCTCTTTTAAAGAGTTAATCTCTTCTTCCATTGCGTTAGCCCACTTCTGAGACTTATTAGAGCTCATGGCCTCCTTGAATGTGTTTGGTACCCCAAATACAGCTCTACAAAAATAATCCACATCTTGCTCGTCAGTATATTCTGCTTTACACTGGTAGTCTTCAAGATATTTTGGGGTCTTCCTCTCTCTAGTTGGGTAGCGGTTTCTGCCCTCACTATCCCCCTGGTTATTAGAAAGTGTACCACTTTCACCTCCTGTACCTGTAATCTGGGGCTGCTCATCAGTCCTAACTGGTACTACATCAGGCTCGTATGAGTCTATATCCTCATAGCTGTCTCCATCGTTGTGTGGACCTGTTTGTGTCTGGCAGTCTCTGTTGCTCTTCTGTATGAACTTAACTAATCTATGCTTTGACACTTTTCCTGTTTTTGGATAACATACATTGTATGCAGGGCTGTATTTATCATATCCTATGAAAATGCCCTTCTCGCACCTTGGATCCAGTTTCTTTTTGTCTTGTCTATAGGCATAGCACTCAGTGCCAAAAACCATCATATGGGAAATATTTGGTGTTTTCCCTGTGAAAGCACTGTATGGGGTTTGCTTTAATCGCTTACAATAGCACCTGTTGCGTATCCGTGCAGCTGTCTGCACCGCAAACCTCCATAGCTGTTTTGGCATCTTACTTTCTAGCAGCATACATCATGCCATGTCAAATAATGTTCTCCAGTTTCGTTCTGCCGTGCCGTTCTGATGCGGCGAGTAGGGGGCACTAGTTTGGTGACTAATTTTATTTTCTCTCAGCAGATCTTGGAAACATCCTCCAGTGAACTCGGAACCATTGTCAGACCTAATGGTTTTCACCTGCCCAAAGGAGGCAGTGTCAGCTAAGAATTTTTCGGTAGCCTTAGCTGTATCACTCTTTGACCTCATTAAATATGTCCATGTCATTCATACTGCTATAGTCATCTGTGAAAGCTATGGTGTATTTATACCCATCTTTATCAGTAGGCTCGATCGGGCCGCACAGATCTGTATGGACTAGTTCAAGTATTCCTTTAGCTTTGCTATCAGCCTGTCTATTTCTAGACTCCACAAATTTTCCTTGTGTACATGTTTCACAGTTGAAGTTAGATTTGTCATTTTTCCCCTTAATCATCATTCCTTCAACTACACCTTCTAGTCTTGAAACATCATCTAAGTTACAATGACCAAGGATTCTGTGCCACGTTTCAATATCATGACATCCTTTGTATCCGTCAACATTATCATCAGTATTATAACCTGTAGACAAATAATACAGTTTCCCAAATACTTCAATGTTAAACTTGGTACCCTCGTTTTTATACCCCATCCAATTTTCACCTTCCTTGAAGTGGATTTCTGCTCCGTTACTTGAGGCTGCTTTAACGGAAAAAATGTCCTGAGGAAACGTCGGGATATACAGGGCCCTCTTCAGTCGTGCTGTCACCTTTCTTCCTTCGCTGTCAATTAAGGTGACTTCAGCTTCTCCTCTGGCCTTGGCAACTCCGGTAGCCTTTGTCCCGTCTGCAAGTTCAATCACGTGACTCTTGGGCTTAAAGCCTTTATCGACTGTTTTGAACTTTGTAAAGTCATTTATCATGTGTGACGTCGCGCCACAGTCGACCATCAAACCTCTGTTGTTGACAGTCCGCCTCACCGGCCTGGTGTCCTCTTTCATCTTGAAGCAATATGACCTGCCTTCCCGGTCATCGGCGTCCGCCTCTATTTCTCGGTGGGTGCCGTCTGTCTCTCGGTGCGCTCCCCAGCGTCCGTCCTGGTTCCACGCTGCACCCTGCTCTGCTCCGCTCACTCCCGCGATGGCGTCTCGCTGCTTCCCCCGGCCTCGCGCGTCTCTCCCTTTGCCCGCGTAATGTTGCCGAAGTATCTTCAATGCCGCCCTACCGTCGGCTGCTGCATCCCGCATAATTAGTGACAAGCTCTTGTTGTCTAAAACTTGCACCAGCTCCGCGTACGCTTCTCTGTTTTTCTTGACGTCTGCTTCTCTCAACTGGACAGCATTTTCGCCCGCAGCGATAACTGGCACGTTCAGTAGAGTCTCGCTGAGTCCTCTCAACTCCATGTGGGCTAGGAAGCGAGTTTCCCATAACTCGTATCCTCTCTCGTCGCCGTCGAACAAAAGTCTATTAAATCGCTGACTAGACATGGCACTGGGCCCATAACCTGTTGCATTGTTCATATTTATGTCACGGATGTCTAGATACATACTTGTTTGGTATGTTAATATACTTTTGTAGAGTTAGACTGCAGGAGCAAACATTAGACGTCCAGTCGTACTTGGTGGGGCAGGAAGAGAACTTTATTGCACATGCGCAGAAGTCATACACACACACACACATATGGATACCCGCAAGGACCAAAATAGCTGCTTATAGCGCAGTAAATAATACAGTGGCTGACTGGCTGTATATGTGAGACTGCACATTATGTTCAACACTACCAAGAGACAAACGTCGGGGTCACCGGTGTAGAGGAGCTCAAGCAGGAGTCGTGACAACTTTCTCTTTCGGCTACACAACGCGCACCATTTATTCCTTCCACCATTACAACAACAACAAAAACCCGCGCAGCGGAAGTGTACCGCTGTAAACCCGAACCGAGAAAACAGCAGCTGTAAACAAACGTTCCTACCAGCTCAATAAGGGGAATTATGTTGCCCCATAACCACGACACAGTTCTGGTACATGTACGTTGCTTATTGAAATAACATGAGTAAACCATTGTCCCTCGTTAGCTTTCAAACCCACGCTTATCATTAAGCACAGAGGACAGGGTTGGTGGGTTTACTGAACAATACTGTTACGGCTCGCCGACCCCGCGCCGTGGCCCGCCCACTCCGCGCCGGAAGCCAATCACCTCGTCAGGGCCGGGCTTAGCCGTCAAGGCTTAAGTTTGGTGGCCTCCCACGCGCCGGTTGTCAGTTCGTGTTGTAACCTCCTCACAGTAGCGGCTACTCTTCCCTCACGGTCCTTTTCTCTCCGAACTCACCCCAGCCCTTGGTTTATGTTTTACTATCCTATTTAGTATCCTGCCGTTTTCCCGTTTTTGGATTACCCGCGAGTTTTCCCCCTTGGACTTTCCGTTTTTCTTGTCGCTCATTGCCTTCCCGTGTTTGACTATTTGTACGCGTAAGGAATAAAGTACGCCAGTTTTCGGCTAACCCCATCTCTGTCTGGTGTCGTGCGCTTGGGGTCTTCCACAAACCCTAACAGTACGAACTGACCATGACGACCCCAGCCGACACAGAGAGCGTACCGGCCAGTCCTCTTCGAGCGGCTCTCATCGGACAGATCCAACTGACTAACTCCTACACCCAGCAGCTAGAGGCGGCCTCCGCCGCGGTGAGAGATCTTCAGACTCGGGTCTAGCCCCTCCAGGCCTGTGTGGGTAACCTAACGAGCCAGCAGGCGGCGTTGGCGAGCCAACAAGCAGAGATCCTGCGGCAGTTGCAAACCATCACGGCGGCTCTCACCATCCAGCCGCCGGGCCAGCCTGCCCCTGGAGTCGTGGGTAACCCGCCCCCTGGGCCCGCTGCCCCGGTTAACCCTGTGGGGCTCAACCCAGTTCCCCGGGAGCCCTGCCTCTCCAGCCCACGACCATTTGATGGCGACTTTGAGACCTGCGCCACGTGCATCATGCAGTGTGAGCTGGTCTTCCTGCACCAACACAGCATGTTCATGTCTGATGCTGCCCGGGTTGCTTACGTGACCAACCTGCTCACAGGCTGAGCAACTCAGTGGGCCACTGCTTCCTGGTCCATGAAGGCCAGTTTCTGCCTCACCTACGAGGCCTTTGAGGCGGAACTACGGAAGGTTTTCCACCATCCAGTCGGTGGCCAGGACCCTGGTGCTCGGCTGAGCAGTATCCAGCAGGGCAGTGGCAGTGTCACAGACTACTCGGTGGAGTTCAGGCTGGCCGCAGCTGAGAGCGGCTGGAACGACCAGTCACTTCGGGTCACCTTCTGGAGAGGTCTCAGCGAGGCTGTCAAGGACCAGCTAGCCACCCGGGAGGAGCCTACCTCCCTCGAGGACCTGATCAAGCTCGCCATCCGCATCGATGGATGCCTCCGGGAGAGGAGGCGCGAGCGAGCCCTGCATGGATCCCCGTCTATTCTCCAGTCGTCCAGCACTTCTAACAGGACCCCTACTCCTGCTCGCCCCACTTTCCCTGTGGCCGTTTCTCCCCCCGCGCCCCAGACCACGACGCGGGAGGAACCTATGCAGCTGGGGCGCACGTGCCTTAGTCCGGCCGAACGGGAGGCCCGGTTCAAGGCGGGTCAATGCCTCTACTGTGACCAGAAGGGACATCTGATCAGCGGCTGCTCCACTCGGCCAAAAGACTAGGCTCACTGAGGCCCCGGGAGATCCTAGTGAGCCGCCTTTCCTGTTCCCGCCGTCCTGCCCCACAGAACCATCTAGTTAGCGTTACCCTGGCCTGGGCTGACCAGCAGCTCATGGTGGGTGCACTCCTTGACTCGGGGGCTGATGAGTGTTTCCTGGACTCAGAGTTTGCTGCCCAGGCTAACATCCTGCTAGAGACGCTGGAGAAACCCATGGAGGCCTTCGCGCTGGAAGAGCACTGCCTGGCAAGCGTCACCCAACGCACCCACCCTGTCTCTCTCACCATAGCAGGGAACCATGTGGAGAGACTTCGGTTCTACATCATCCATTCCCCGTTAGTCCCTGTGATATAGGGCGCCCCTGATTCGTGCAGCATGAGCCACACATCGCCTGGGCCTCCGGTACCATCATGGAGTGGAGCTCCTCCTGTCATGCCCAATGTCTCCAGGCTGCTCCCGCCCCATCCCCCCGACGTGCCCCTAGTTCCCCGCCTCCCGACCTCTCCTCTGTTCCCCCTGAGTACCATGAGTTAGGTGAGGTTTTCAGCAAGACCCGGGCCCAATCTCTTCCTCCCCATCGGCCTTATGACTGTGCTATCGACCTCCACTCTGGGGCACCCCTTCCCAGCAGTCGTCTGAACAGTCTGACCATCCCCGAGAAAGCTGCGATGGACGAGTACATCTCCGAGTCCTTGGCAGCGGGGCTCATTCGGCCCTCGTCCTTCCAAGTGGCAGCTGGATTCTTTTTCGTGAAGAAGAAGGACGGGGGCCTCCGACCCTGCATTGACTATCGCCCACTCAACGAGATAACCATCAAAAACAAGTACCCCCTTCCTCTCATGAGTTCCACCCTTGAGCCCCTCACCCAGGCTACAGTCTTCACTAAGCTGGACCTCCGGTGTGCCTATCATCTGGTCCGGATCCGGAAGGGGGACGAATGGAAGACAGCCTTTAAGACGCCCCGGGGTCATTATGAGTACCTGGTCATGCTGTTCGGCCTCACCAACGCCCTAGCGGTATTCCAGGCTCTCATGAATGACATTCTCCGCGACATGCTCAACGAGTTTGTGGTGGTCTACCTCGATGACATCCTCATCTTCTCCAGGACCCTCGAGGAACATGTCCAGCATGTCCGCCGGGTACTCGAACGTCTCCTCCGGAACCGGCTCTTCGTCAAGGCAGAGAAGTGCCGGTTCCATTCCCCTTCCGTTGACTACCTGGGCTTCGTCGTTGAGAGGGGAAAGACCCGGGCCGACCCCCGCAAGATCCAGGCTGTGGTGTACTGGCCCGATCCCACATCACGCAAGGAATTACAGAGCTTCCTCGGGTTTGCGAACTTCTATCGGAGGTTCATCCGGAACTACAGCCGCGTGGCAGAACCTCTCACCAGGCTGACCTCCCCCTCCCAGCCGTTCATCTGGTCCCCAGCTGCCCGCTCTGCGTTCCAGTCCCTCCAGGAGAGGTTCACCAGCGCCCCGGTCCTGCTCCACTCCGACCCCAAGAGGCAGTTCATCGTAGAGGTGGACGCTTCGGACACCGGGTTGGGGGCTGTCCTCTCCCAGCGGTCAGCGTCTGACCAGTAGGTCCACCCATGCGCCTTCTTCTCTCGCCGGTTCCTCCCCGCCGAGGAGAACTAAGATGTCGGGAACCGGGAGCTGCTGGCAGTTGTGACTGCTCTGGAGGAGTGGCGCCATTGGCTGGAGGGGGCGGAACAGCCGTTCACCATCTGGACGGATCATAAGAACTTGACGTTCATCCGGGCAACCAAGCGCCTCAATGGTCGGCAGGCACGGTGGGCCAGCTTCCTCAGTCGGTTTGACTTCACGCGGACTTATCGCCCCGGGTCCCGCAACACGAAGGCAGACTCCCTGTCCCGACAACACCCGAGGAGGGAGCCAGCTACAGAGGAGCCGACTCCCATCATTCCTGAGGCTAGGGTGGTTACCTGGGGCATCGAGACCGTGGTCAGGCGGGCGTTGTGCTCCCATCCCGCCCCGTGCCACTTCCCTCCACGCCACCTATTCGTCCCGGACTCAGTCCGGCCCCGGGTTCTCCAGTGGGGCCATGCCAGCCAGTCAGCCTCGGCGTTTCTGGTGGCCCACCATGAGGATCGACGTCAGGGACTTCGTAAGGGCCTACTCCGTCACAGCAAGGCCTCTCACCAGGCACCCGCGGGTCTGCTGCAGCCCCTCCCAACTCCTCGCTCCCAGGGTAACACTGTGATCCTGACAGTGGTGGACCGCTTCAGTAAGGGAGTGCACCTGGTGGCCCTCCCCAGACTCCCATCGGCTTCTGAGATGGCGGACCTCCTGACGAGCCACGTGTTCCGTCTCCACGGCCTTCCCCTGTACTTCGTCTCGGACCGAGGGCCCCAGTTCGTCTCCCAGGTATGGCGGGCCTTTTATAAGTGGTTGGGTGCTTCTGGTAGTCTCTCCTCTGGCTATCACCCACAGACTAACGGGCAGACGGAGAGGATGAACCAGAGCGTGGAGTCTGCCCTCCGGTGCGTGGCCGCCAAGAAGCCCAGCTCCTGGAGCCGGTTCCTCCCCTGGGTCGAGTATGCCATCAACTCCCTGGTCAGCTCTGCCACCGGCCTCTCACCTTTTGAGGTGTCCCTGGGCTACCAGCCGCCTCTCTTTGCTGCGCAGGAGTCGGAAGTGGCGGTTCCCTCCGTGCAGGCCCATCTGAACCGGTGTCGTCGCGTCTGGGAGGCTGCTCTGCTCCGGGCAGCTGAGCGCGCCAGTCGGGGAGCCAACCGACGCCGGTCCCCAGCGCCTACGTACCAACCAGGCCAAAGGGTGTGGCTGTCCTCGAAGGATCTCCCGCTTCAGTCCACCGTGAAGAAGCTGAACCCCCGGTTTGTCGGACCCTTTGAGATCAGGAAGGTTCTCAGCCCCGCGGCGGTGAGTCTGAAGCTTCCGGCTTCCTTGAAGACCCATCCCATGTTTCATGTGTCTCGGGTTAAGCCTGTCTCCCACAGTCCTCTGATGCCTCCGGCCCCGGCTCCGCCTCCCCCTGAGATCGTGGATGAGCACCCCCAGTGGAAGGTCCGCCGGCTGCTGGACGTCCGGCGCCGAGCGCGGGGGTTCCAGTATTTGGTGGACTGGGGGGCTATGGTCCGGAGGAACGTAGCTGGGTCTCCCGCCAGCTCATCCTGGACCCTGGGCTGCTCACTGAGTTCCATCATTCCCATCCCGACAAGCCGGGCAAGTCGCCTGTTGGCTCCCGTGGAGGGGGGGGGGGGTACTATTATGGCTCGCCGACCCCGCGCCGTGGCCCGCTCACCCCGCGCCGGCAGCCAATCAGCTCATCAGGGCCGGGCTTAGTCATCAGGGCTGGGCTTAAGTTTGGTGGCCTCCCACGCGCCGGTTGTCAGTTCGTGTTGTAACCTCCTCGCAGTAGCGGCTACTCTTCCTTCACGGTCCTTTTCTCTCCGAACTCACCCCAGCCCTTGGTTTATGTTTTAGTATCCTATTTAGTATCCTGCCGTGTTCCCGTTTTTGGATTACCCGCGAGTTTTCCCCCTTGGACTTTCCGTTTTTCTTGTCGCTCATTGCCTCCCTGTGTTTGACTATTTGTACGCGTAAGGAATAAAGTACGCCGGTTTTCGGCTAACCCCATCTCTGTCTGGTGTCGTGCGCTTGGGGTCTTCCAGAAACCCTAACAAATACATGTATAAAAACATACCAGCCACTGAAGGTGCACAAGCCAACGCATTCTTAGCGCCAGTCCCAAGCCTGGACAAATGGGAAGGGTTGTGTCAGGAAGGGCATCCGGAATAAAAACCTTTGCAAAATCAAATATCCGCCCACCCATCCATTACCACAACCGCTTATCCTGCTCTCGGGGTCGCGGGGTTGCTGGGGCCTAGAGATCTGTTATTTGCAACGCTCGTGTCCCATACACCGCACGGCCCCGCGTGCTGCTTAATTTAAAACCCCGTCGGAACCGAGCGCAACTGGAAAGAAGAAGCAAGGCTATATTTTATTTTTTCTAAATTTATTTCTAGTTTTCCCCCGTATCCCATGTACTGTATGGAGATACACACGAAAGCAAATGTTTTTATTTGCAGTAATATGTATGTAGCCGGGTGGTAAATCTGTTAAATATGTTAAATGATTTTCCACTTAAATTTAGTATAGTTTAATTGTTAATATATGTAATTGTTACACTGTCAAGCCATGTAAAATGTCATTTGATGTATTTAAATTGTGAAGCAGATTGTGAGTGTATTTTTATAGTTTTGGTTGTCATTGCATGTTTTGACCAGTAAGTGGCAGTGGCGGACTTTTATTGTAACTCCGTGCAAGTTATCCAAGTGCATCTTGGGTATTCTTTCTTTTTTTCTTGTGTGGAGCGCCTGAAGATTGCGGTGTGACGAGGCTCTGACTCCGTAGTAAGTAAGGGTAAATATCTTGTGAAATATACCTGTAACATTACTACGGAGTCAGAGCCTCGTCACACCGCAATCTTCAGGCGCTCCACACAAGAAAAAAAGAAAGAATACCCAAGATGCACTTGGATAACTTGCACGGAGTTACAATAAAAGTCCGCCACTGCCACTTACTGGTCAAAACATGCAATGACAACCAAAACTATAAAAATACACTCACAATCTGCTTCACAATTTAAATACATCAAATGACATTTTACATGGCTTGACAGTGTAACAATTACATATATTAACAGTTAAACTATACTAAATTTAAGTGGAAAATCATTTAACATATTTAACAGATTTACCACCCGGCTACATACTCCAATGCAAATATAGTCAACGTCCTCGGTGACTACGAAACATGAACTGACTCAAATACTCCCTGCAAGGCCTTTTCAAAGAGAGCAGCACCCAGGCTTGTCAAAACCTTAGAGACCATGTCTGTGCTGACTGAGACTGCATTACAGGCTGACTTTGGCAGATGAAATGGGTTTGAATGAGATCCAGCCATTTCCCGCTTGCTTTTCCTAATGGCAGGTTTAGGTGCATAGGTTCTACGTCCTGCTCCACCAGCATCCTCTGTTAGTGCGGGCCTGTCCCTGTTTTCAATAATGGGCAAGTCACTGTCGCTTACGTCTGGATGCACATCATTAACACATTCTGTTTCTGTGCCACAATTTCTCATATCTGAATAACCTTCCTCAGGTCCTTCACCGTCACTCTCATCTGTGGGTGCTGTCACAGGTAAACTAACACTTTCTGCTGCAAGAGGCAGGTTAGGTACTGGCACAAGCCGGCGAGGGATGACTTCCTCAACAATAACAAAATCAGCCTCAGGTGACTCAGGCTCATCCTCAGCTACAGGCTGTGTAGTGGTCTGTAACCTAGTTATAGTTCTTGGTTTGGGAACTGACCCCTCCAAGGTCTCTGCTGTTAAGAACTGGAAGGTCCCAACCACTGCCAAAGAGCTGCAGTCGTTCTTGGGTTTCTGTAGTTACTACAGGAGATTCATTCGAGGCTTCTCACAGATTGCCGGGCCACTGCATGACCTAGTCAACAAATGTTCAGGTGTGAAAAAAACAGGGAAAGTAGGTCACCAGTTTTGTAATATGTGGACACCAGAGTGTGACTCTTCCTTTGAGCAGTTAAAGGAAAAACTTACCTCTGCTCCCATTTTGGGTTTTGCCGATTTCACACAACCATTTGTAGTTGAGACAGATGCTAGTCAGCATGGATTAGGCGCTGTATTGTGTCAGCAGCAAGGTGACACCAGACGTGTCCTAGCATATGCTAGCCGCAGACTACGCCAGGCTGAGAAGAATGACCGAAATTATAGTAGCATGAAGTTGGAGTTGCTTGCCTTAAAATGGGCAGTTGCTGAAAAATTCAGGGGTTACTTGCTTGGTTCAAAGTTTGTTGTCCTGACTGATAACAATCCCCTCTGCCACCTCAAGACAGCCAAGTTAGGTGCTATAGAGCAGAGGTGGGTAGCGCAACTGTCTGTTTTTGATTTCGAGGTTAAGTACCGTCCTGGTTGCAGTAATGCCGCCGCAGATGCTCTCTCTAGGCAGGAGTTTGCAGGGGAGCCTGAAACAGACCCTGACTCGGAACTTGACGGCTGTATCACTGTGTGTAACCTGATTGAGCGAGGAACAGTTCTGGATCCTGGTCTTGTCTCTAGAGGTCTGGAGTGTTACAAAGTGAGACAGATCCGTGCTGGGGAGTCGAGGTCTGGTGAGACAGGTACTAAACAGGGCAACACCCCCACACTGCCAGGTTATACCAGAGAGGAGCTGGTAGGTTTTCAGGCCGGTGACCCCACCCTAAAAGAGTTTAGGGCATTTTGGGATCGGGGGAGGAGGCCATGTCCCAGAGAGAGAGCAGCCCTGTCTAGTCAAGTGAAAAGATTGTTGAAACAATGGAGATGCATACAACAACGAGAAGGGTTGTTGTACAGGGTTATCACAGACCCACGTCATGGAGAAGTGTGGCAGTTACTCGTGCCTAGTTGTTTGAGGGACCAAGTTCTAGAAAATGTACATAACAACATTGTAGCCGGGTGGTAAATCTGTTAAATATGTTAAATGATTTTCCACTTAAATTTAGTATAGTTTAACTGTTAATATATGTAATTGTTACACTGTCAAGCCATGTAAAATGTCATTTGATGTATTTAAATTGTGAAGCAGATTGTGAGTGTATTTTTATAGTTTTGGTTGTCATTGCATGTTTTGACCAGTAAGTGGCAGTGGCGGACTTTTATTGTAACTCCGTGCAAGTTATCCAAGTGCATCTTGGGTATTCTTTCTTTTTTTCTTGTGTGGAGCGCCTGAAGATTGCGGTGTGACGAGGCTCTGACTCCGTAGTAAGTAAGGGTAAATATCTTGTGAAATATACCTGTAACATTATTCCAAACAATATTGTATGTCGGTAATTTGACAAGATGGTTTGATTTAGACGCTACTGGAGTTGATGTTCGGTGATTTTGGTCGCGAGCCGTCGACCGCTGTTCGCCATTGCAGGCATGACAAGGTAATGTTGGCGTGAATAAAGCCACACCATGCCATTGTATTTGGGATGTAAAGGTTTTATATGCATTTTAATTCTGTTTAAAGGTAACTGACAGAGTGAGAAGTTGCGCGATCTTCAGGAAGTTCCACATGTCTTTGTTAAACCCTGTTTAACGTACATAGTCCACTGCCGTATTTTGCACCGTATTTTGTATTTATTATTTCCCTTTTTTAAAAATCTTTTCTGTTAAACTTGCCACATCTGTGAACATTTATGAGCTGTTTGCTCGAAAGACACAGGAATTTATGCACTCAGTAAAACGATCTGCATTCGAAGGTTCAAACAATAAAATTAAAGCTACAAGAACCCCGGAAGTAATTGTGTCCTGTGTGGTATCTAATTCCACGGGCTACATGTATTTTATGTTTGACCTTTGACCCTCGATGTTTATTGGTTGTGTATGTTGAAAAATGTATGCGCGCCACTCTGGTTCGCGCCCTTGGAAGAAGACAGAGCAAGAGGGTCACTCATGTGTTTTCCTGCCTGCTTAACGCCGTCGTGTTGTAATATTACTACGGTCTAGCAAATAAAAGAGGAAGACCAAGATACGCCTTGATCGTTGTATAATCCAGTTATCCTGGAGATACACGACAGGTTTAGGCGATGAGGATGGGATCTTCCTCTTTATTGTGATGTGCAGCGGGTTGCTCCCATCTGGACCGGTAATGATTGAACGATGCTAGCAGCTTGGCAGCTAACGTACGCGATGGCACTGTATAGTACAGATATAGGACTGCAGTTCGACCAAACGGCAGAAACCTTCGACAATTATGAAGAAAGGCTTATGCGATTCTTGTCTGCTAACCAAACTGAGCAAGATAGGAGAAGAGCCGTGTTTTTGTCCGTGGTTGGACGGAAGAGTTTGGCCTTGCTAAAGGACTTGATATCACCGAAAAAGTTCAGTGAAGTTGCTTTTGCAACCTTGCTACAGACGTTGCGGGGTTTTTACACGCCAAAGAAGAAGGTATTGGCGGAAAGATTTGCTTTCAGAAGCAGTCGACAACAGTCTGGACAGACTTTTGCTGATTACATTGCTAGCTTGAAACGATTAGCTTCTATATGTAATTTTGGCGCGAGCCTGGAGGAGCAGCTCCGAGATCAGCTCGTGTGTGGGACATCTAACAAAGAGCTGCGCTGGAAGTTACTGAACGCCGCCATTGGGGAGGGACTAACATGGCAAAAGATGGTGGAACTAACGAACAATTTCCAATGCAGGAATTCTGGAGTAGAAAGCAGGCAGAAGGGACAGTCATCTGTGCATATGCGAGCGGATCATGTCGGAGTGCGGAGACACCGAGAGCCCAGAACTGCGCGGAACAAGAGGGAGGTCAGCGACAGCCACCAGGACTGCTACAGGTGCCTCGGGAAAGGACACGGACCGGGGAGCTGCCGCTTCAAAGACTTCCGGTGTCGCGGATGTGGAAAGAACGGACATCTGGAGCGAGCCTGTCGGAACCAGCGCATCGACGCCGGTAGGGACCGAGGGAGGTGGTCTGCTGGACATTCGTCTGCCCGCCCGCCTCGGACCAAAGGCGGCCCGGAGGTGAACTTTGTGGACCAGGCAGACGCAACTCGCGAACCGGACTCAGGGACTGATTCTGAACAGCGAACTGATATAAGACTGTATTCAGTAAAGACTGAGTATGTGAAACCTTACAAGGTGATGCTAAAATGCAGTGGTGTTAGGATGTACATGGAGGTAGATACTGGGGCAGCCATGTCAGTTATCTCAGAGAGCCGGTACAAATCCAAACTGGAAGGGTTGTTAGGGTTTGTGGAAGACCCCAAGCGCACAATACCAGGCAGAGAAAGAGTTAGCCGAAAACCGGCATAGTTTATAAATAGTTCAGAACGAATGTCAACACAGGAGGACAAGGAGAAAACAGGAAGTCCAAGAAAACACTGGTAATCCAAATTGGAATACTTCCGCAGGGAAACTTCACAGAGAAAATAGTAACCAAGGGCTGAGATAAACTCGGAGAGAAATGCACCTTCTTTCAGAACAGTGTGGCCTACATCGGGCATGTCATTGATGCCGAGGGTGTGCGCCCAATTAAAGAGGAAACTGAGGCTATTGACAAAGCTCCTGTGCCGAAAAATGTGACAGCATTGAGGTCGTACTCAGCCATGCTCAGTTACTACGGCAAATGTATACCAAACCTGTCCAGCGAGATTAAGCCTATGACTGAGCTCCTACATAAAGATAAAAAGTGGGGTTGGACAAGAAAATGTCAAGAGGTGTTTGAGCGTACTAAAGCACAGCTTGTAGCTGCGCCAGTGTGTACACATTATGATCCTAAACTGTCTGTAATTTTGGCATGTGATGCTTCGCCTTACGGCATAGGTGGCGTGATTTCACATCAGTTACCAGACAACAGTGAGAAACCTATAGCGTACGTGTCTAGGACACTCAGTAAAACAGAAGTCAACTATTCTCAGATAGAGAAAGAAGCACTTAGTGTCATCTTTGGGGTGACCAAGTTTAATGACTATCTGTATGGACGAAGGTTTACTCTGCTTACAGACCACAAACCACTCCTAAAGATACTAGGGCCCAAGACTGGAATGCCTACACTGGCAGCAGCTAGGCTGCAGAGGTGGTCATTAATTTTAGCAGCATACCAGTATGACATACGTTACAAGCCATCCTTACAACATGCAGATGCAGATGCATTATCGTGGTTACCACTACAGACTCAAGAGGCAGACTCAGATTATAGTTCTGTGTTTAGGGTCTCATTCTTGGATAAAGTGCCAGTGTCCTCACAAGAGATTGCAAAACAGACAAAGACTGATGCAGTACTACAGAGAGGGGAGCACTTCACATTGAATGGTTGGCCAAAGCATTTGAATGAAGATGAGTTAAGGCCATGCTTCATAAGAAACACTGAACTGACTGTTGAATCTGACTGTGTGATGTGGGGTTTCTGGGTAATCATACCGGAGGTGTTAAGACCACAGATGTTACGTGAATTGCATGAAAATCACCAGGGAATGGTAAAGATGAAGGCATTAGCCCGTACTCACTTTTGGTGGCCAAACCTTGATTCTGACAGAGTCACTGGTAAACAGTTGCCAGACATGCCAGTTAAACAGACACCAACCTGCCACAGCTCCTGTTCACGATTGGAGCTGGCCTAACCGTCCTTGGCAGAGGATACACATAGATTATGCTCAGAAGGGAAAGTTCAACTTGCTAGTGGTCACTGATAGCTATTCACGTTGGCCAGAAGTAGTTCTGATGAGTAGCACTACATCTGAAGACCATAGAAGTTTTGAGGGGATACTTTGCCACTTGGGGTCTTCCAGATGAACTTGTGTCTGATAATGGACCACAATTTGTATCTGCTGAGTTTCAAACATTCCTGAAAAACAATGGGGTGAAACACATTAAGAGTTCTCCTACCACCCAGCTTCTAATGGGGCTGCAGAGCGTTTGGTGCAGAAGCTGAAAACAGCTCTTGGAAAGGGAAAGAGTAGCAACATGACGTTGCAGCACTGCATACACACTTTCCTATTCTGTTATAGGAGGACACCACCGTCTACTACAGGGAAAACACCTGCAGGACTGTTTCTCAGACGTCAATTCAAAACCAGGTTGTCTGTCACCAAACCTAATTTCCCAGAGTCCATGCAACAGAGACAGGTCAGTCAACAGTCCAAGCAAGCAGATAAGTTGGCACAAGTCAGACACTTCCTACCAAAACAGAAGGTGTTGGTTGGAAACCACAGGGGAGAGGAAGGTGTTAAATGGGTGCCTGGGTGCATTGTAAAGGCACTTGGTCCTGTCACATATCTTGTGAAAGTGTATGGAAAGGTGTACAAGAGACATGTCAATCAAATGATCAATACTGAGATTGAGAACTGTAATGTGTCAGATGAATCTGATGATGATCTGAGGGTTGTTCCACATGTACCACATGCATGTGGAGCAACGCCTGTAGACGTTCCAGAATCCACTGAGAGGGTTGTGCAGCAAGGATCCAGTGATACTGCTCCCTCCTCAGTTGCAGAGGGTGTACAGAGGCCGTAGCGGCAGGTGAAGCCGCCTGATAGGTTAAATTTGTGAGAACCCAGTTGTTATTACAACAATGTCATGTTGAAAAGATGTAAAAAAATAAAATGAATGAAATGTTGTTGTACTGTAAATGTACTGGGTTCAGATTTCAGGGGGGGGAGTGCAGTGTATGGAGAAACACACGAAAGCAAATGTTTTTATTTGCAGTAATATGTATTTTATGTTTGACCTCTGACCCTCGATGTCTATTGGTTGTGTATTGGTTGTATAAATGTATGTGCGCCACTCTGGTGCGCCCCTGGGAAGAAGACAGAGCAAGAGGGTCACTCGTGTTTCCGGGCCTGCTTAACGCAGCCGTGTTGTAATGTTACTATGGTCTAGCAAATAAAAGAGGAAGACCAAGATGCACCTTGGTCGCTGTATAATCCAGTTATCCTGGAGATACACGACATCCCACCCATTTAACCCAGTGGCATGTGGCCGGAACTCTTGTGGAATAACTCCCTTGGCTCACGTTTCCACAGGAAGGAGATAGTCGTAACACCAGCTTCCATCAGACTCGTGTCGGCTGCTCTCACTATTTTACACGCTGAAGCCTCCTCGCATGGATTGCATTGCCTTCAGGCCGCGAAGGAGACATAGGGAGAATGCTTTCGGTTGCTTGGCTGCAGGCGCGCGGATGGGCCAGAGGGGACGCTGGATAACGACGAGTCCCCAAACACCCCACCGATCTACTCCCACTATCCCTCGGGTAAAGGGTGGCCTAATGAAGGTCTGACCCCGTGGACGCTCTGGCCGTGAGCGGTTACGGCGAGTCTGGCATCCCAACCTCCCAGCCACATGACGAGCGGACTGCAAGAACGGCGGGTTATTCCGCTCGGCCACCACAGCGGCCAAGGATGCATTTTAGCATGGCAGCTCCTGTGTCCCGTACACCGCACAGCCCCAGGAGTGCTCCTTTATTCTGCCCCTCCCCAGTCGTCAATCAGCAAGGGCCCACCCACTGGCTGTCAAGCTCAGGGCACCGGCCTTTTTTCCACTGAGGGCTGTAGACCCAGACCAGCTTTCCTGCCAGAAAGTGCCTCCCTTGTGTTGTCATAGTTCTTTCGTCATTACGATACGTTGCAAGTGCATGTGCCTTACTTTCTGGGGCGGGGCTGTGGGGGCCATTCAGTGCTAAATGAATACATTGACTTTAGTTCCCAGTTCTTCCCTGGTTAAAACATAGCCACACAAGAGACAAGGTGAGTGACAAAACACCAAATTTGTTGGTTTTGAGTTGTGTTGTAGGCTACTTCTGCATCTCCATGTTAATAAATGAACCACAGTACTCAAAACGCCACTACCTGTCTGGTCGCATATTTAAGAAGAACTGATGAACAAATGATGTCATCCACAGTAAAGAATCAGTTCCCTTCGTTCACCAAAGAGAGCCGTTCAAAAAGAGTTACTCATTTGCAAATGAGTAATCATCACTAAGAGTTTCAGTTTAATGCTTTTACTGCACTTATAGGACATCATTGCCAGCAAAATTCAACCAAAGATTAGACAAAGCTGGATTTCCTTAACCCCTCCTCTTTAACTCCATCCATTATCTGAACCACTTATCCTGGTCTCAGGGATGCTGGAGCCCATCCCAGCAGTCATTGGGTGGCAGGCGGGGAGACACCCTGGACAGGCCGACAGGCCATCACAAGGCTGAGACACACACACACACGTACAATTTAGTACAGCCGATTCACCTGACCTAGTAAATGTCTTTGGACTGTGGGAGGAAACCGAAGCCCCCGGGGGAAACCCACGCAGAGAACATACAAACTCCACACAGAGGTCGACCCAGGATGACCCACCAAGGGGTTGAACTACCCCGGGACTCGAACCCAAGACCTTCTTGCTGTGAGGCAACCGCGCTAACCACTGCGCCACCGTGCCCCCCCTTTAACTCACTGTGTAGATTCCAAAAGTAATACCTAATACCAGAGCTATACACTTGAGACTTGAGTCACGAAAATTGGGACTTGTGACTCGACTTGGACTTGCCTGCTGTGAGACTCAGACTTGCAACTTTGACTGCTTTGGGACCTGCGACTTGACTGTCCAGACATGAAAACATTTGACCTAGTAAAACATTGGGGCAATGGTTTATTCAGAAAAGAATTAATTTTAATTACTAACCTATTATGTAGAATGTAGCCTGCATTGTGCTCAATTACGCCTGGTGTGTGGATAATGCATATTTACAACAGGCACCACATACCTTACAATGAGCCAACGTAAAACTGGTGTCTGTTTCATAAGGAACTAAATAAAGAATAAATAACTGGTGAAAATGTTTCCATATAAAAGCCGTTAAACCCTGAGACGAGCTCACTAAACCCATTCAGCTCCTCCAGCTGGCACCATGAGAAAAAAGAGCACATACCTTGAAAGGCCAGATCGGAGAACTAGCTAACTTCTCCAGTGTTTTGTTGGCCATAGACCTATGCAACAGTGTGGCTAAATTCCGAAAATTAATTAAATAATTACTTAAATAAAATGAGTCACTTTCTCTCTGATTGGCGCAGAGGGTGGGCTCCAATTATCGGGGCATCACAGTGCTCAGCCTCCTTGGGAAAGTCTACTCTAGGGTGCTGGAAAGGAGGCTCCGACCAATTGTCGAACCTCGGATCCAGGAGGAACAATGCAGATTCCGTCCTGGCCGTGGAACAACGGATCAACTCTTTACCCTTATGGAAGTGCTGAGGGGGGCATGGGAGTTTGACCAGCAAGTCTACACGTATTTTTTGGACTTGGAGAGGGCTTATGACCGTGTACCCCGGGGCACTCTGTGAGGGGTACTGCGGGAGTATGGGGTACCTGGGCAGTTGCTACAAGCCACCCTGTCCTTGTATCACCAAACTGAGAGCTGTGTCCGCATTCTCGGCACGAAGTCAAACACGTATTCGGTGGGTGTCGGACTCCGCCAAGGTTGTCTCTGGTCTCCGATTCTGTTTGTGATATTCATGGACAGGATCTCAAGGCGCAGCCAAGGTGAGGAGTGTGTCCGTTGTGGGAACCTCAGAATTGCATCTCTGCTCTTCGCAGATGATGTGGTTTTGTTGGCTTCATCAGAACGTGACCTCCAGCACGCACTGGCGCGGTTTGCAGCTGAGTGTGAAATGGCCGTGATGAGAGTCAGCACCTCCAAGTCTGAGGCCATGGTTCTCTACCGGAAAATGGTGGATTGCTCCCTCCGGGTTGGGGATGAGTTGTTGCCTCAAGTGAAGGACTTCAAGTATCTTGGGGTCTTGTTCACGAGTGAGGGTAGGATGGTGCAGGAGATTGACAGGCGGATTGCTGCAGCATCAGCAGTAATGCAGACATTATACTGGACCGTTGAGGTGAAGAGGGAGCTGAGCTGAATCTTCGTTCCAACCCTCACCTATGGTCATGAGCTTTTTGTAGTGACCGCAAGGGTAAGATCGCGGATACAAGTGGCTGAAATGAGTTTCCTCCGTAGTGTGTCTGGGCTCAGTCTTAATGATAGGGTGAGGAGCTCGGGAGCTAGTTGAGGTGGTTCGGGCATCTGATTAGGATGCCTCCTGGGTGCCTTCCTTTGGAGGTTTCCCAGGCACGTCCACCTGGGAGGAGACCCCGGGGTAGACCCAGAACTCGCTGGATGGACTACATGTCCAAATCTGGCCTGGGAACGTCTTGGGATCCCCCAGGAGGAGCTGGAGGGCGTTGCTGGGGTGAGCGACATCTGGAGTTCCCTACTTAGCTTGCTGCCACCGCGACCCGACCCCAGAGAAGCGGCTGATAATGTGATGAGATGCGATAACATATTAAGGATTCCAATTATCGTAAGAATCCTAAATTTTAGCCGACTTCTCTGTAGCATGCTAACAAATCCACTAAATGTGCTCACACAAAAGATGCTGACATGACCTCATGCTGGCTGTTGTGACTTCTCTTATGTACACTATTGTAGTGTTACTATTCGTGGGTTACTAACTTAATCACTAATATATATAAGTATACGGAGAAGAGGATGCGGCACAAGTCCGATCTTTACTTACGGAGACATCACACACTACTAGGCTCGACCAGTGTATTACAGAACTCAGTAGTGGTGACAGTCCAACACAATCGAGCACCGAGTGCTCGATCCAATACACCACATCCCTCTTTTCCAACTGAGATGTGGCCTACTCATCAGTTGCTTCAACAGTAGACCCTTTACCAAACCATTAACACTATGGCATTAACACTGAACAAGTCTTTTCTACTTGCATACTTCAATGATTAATACAGCATGTTTTTTTTTAAATGACAGGTGACTCTCATTAAACAACATAAACCATTTCTTTTTCACATTCTGGTGGTTAGCATGTAAACATTTTGAACATTCAGCAATCTTGCAACATTTCAGGTTAAACACACCTTGTACTCTTTGTTTCACCTTCTTTTTTCTTTTTTTTCTCAATAAACACTTGAATGATCACACAAAAGAACCCTGAGGTTAGTCATTGTATCTGGCAGGGCGGCTAACTGCTCTGCCGCACTTTGTGTAGCATGTGGGTGTACTGCCTGTAGTCACCGGAGGAGGGTCGTGTGGTGGCAGGTCATGTGGTGGTGAGTCGACTGGCACAGGCGCTTGTGAGGGTGAGGGTTGTACCTCTGAGTCAAAATGTTCCTCACTGTCCGTGTCTCTGAATAGGCTCGGATGTATCTTCCTCAGACGTCGCCTGTTCCTTCTCTGCATCCTCCCAGCCGGTGTCTGCACAGTGTAGGACCGTGGTTCATCTCGCTGTCGGATGACAACGGCAGGCTCCCAGCCGCGCCGTGTTTGCATGTGTACGGTGTCTCCTGGGGTCAACACTGGCAGGGGCTTTGCACGCTGGTCGTAACGTTGTTTTTGGCGGAACTGCAGGTTCCGGATCTTGCTGTGAATGTGCTGTGAGACTGATTGTGTCAGCACAGCACTGGAGCACGGAAGTGTGCTTCGTAGAACTCTCCCCATCAACATTTGTGCAGGTGATACGTCCAGTCCTGTCACCGGTGTGTTCCTCAGTGACAGCAGCACCAGATGTGGGTCAGTGCCGGTCTGCATTGCCTTCTTCAGCGCATGTTTCACTGTCTTTATGGCTCTCTCAGCCATGCCATTTGAAGAGGGAAAACCTGGACTGGAGTGTGTGAGCTTGAACTCCCATGAAGCTGCAAATGACTTCATCTCATAGCTGGCAAATGGGACATGGTCACTCACTATCTCCCTAGGAATCCCGTGTCTGGCAAACACAGACTTCATCTTCTGGATTACTGTGTATGCTGTTTTGTCAGATATGTTGAGCACTTCAGGATATTTGGTTAGGTAATCACTAACAACAGGTATGACTGACCGTGTAGCTCGAAGATGTCAGCTCCGACTTTCATCCATGGCAGTTCTGGGACCTGATGCGGCATAAGTGGCTCAGCCTGCTGTTTGGGCTGTAGCTGCTGGCATTGCACGCACTTTTCCACCATTGCCTCTATATCTCGTGCCATGCCAGGCCAGTAGAGAGACTTTCTTGCTCTGGCTTTTGTGCGCTGCACTCCTTGGTGTGCAAGATGCAGCTTCTCCAAAATCGTGCTCCTGAAGCTCTGGGGTATGATGATTTTGTCTCCGACCAAGACAATGTCATCTTCCATGCTTATAATGTCCTTTACTGCCCAGTAGGCGTGTAGTTTTCTGTCCAAACTTTTCTTTTTCATGGGCCAGCCTTTCTTGTGTTTCTCACACACAGCTTGCAGCACGCTATCTGCTGCCGTTGCTTTCTTTAATTGGCTGAGTGTTTCCTCGCTCAAGGCATCTGTGGCATCCAAGGCATACACAACTCTCTCATCACAAGGGTTTTCATCATTATGGTCACCTTCTCTGCTAGCTGTAGCGCGTGAGAGTGTGTCGGCAATGTACATGTGCTTGCCTGGTGTGTATGTTACACTCAGATCCTACCTCTGCAGTTGTAAAAGCATACCTTGCAGCCGCGCAGGTGCTTTGCTCAGCGGCTTGCGCATGATGACCTCCAGAGGCTTATGATCGGACTGGACAGTTACTGGTCTGCCGTAGACATACTGGTGGAATCTCTTAGCAGCAAACACTATAGCGAGCAACTCTTTCTCTATCTGTGCGTACCTCTTTTCTGTGTCGGTGAGCGCTCGTGAGGCATAGCACACTGGGCGGTCGTCCTGCATCAGACAGGCTCCCAGTCCATCCTTTGAGGAGTCTGCTTGTAGAGTGAGAGGCTGCTTGTGATCGTAGTATCTCAGCACAGGGGCTTGTGTGAGGGTGGTCTTTAGTGCCTTTAGCGCTGAGCTGTGGTGCGGGCACCATTGCCACGCTACATCCTTCTTGAGCAGCTGTCTGAGGGGTGCCTTGAGTGAGGCTTCGTTTGGTATGTATTGCGCTAGGAATTTTGTCATTCCCAGCAGACGTTGGAGACTTTGTTTGTCTTCCGGGGTTGGCATGTCGACAATCGCTTTGATCTTTGTGTCGTCAGCTCTCTGTCCTGCTGCCATGATGACGTGTCCCATGTACTTTACAGTATCAACTTTAAACTGGGTCTTGTCCCTGTTAAATTTCACATGTGCGGTCTTGGCTCTCTCCATTACTTTCTGCAGGATTTCATCGTGTTCCCGCTCTGATGACGCTGCGATGATCATGTCGTCTGCTATAATGTACACACCTGGGATATCGCCGAGGGTCTCACAGTTCTTTTGTTGAAACACTTCGCTGGCCGATTTGATCCCGAATGGGAGTCTGAGGAAGCGGAACCGGCCCCACGGCGTGTTGAAGGTGCATAGCTTAGACGACGGCTCATCTAGCTTGATCTGCCAGTATCCATCCTTTTCATCTAGGATGGAGAAGATGGATTTTCCTGTTAGCCTGCTGCGCACGTCTTCCGGTGTAGGAATGGAGTAGTGTTGACGCTTGACTGCCTCATTCAGGTTGCAAGGATCCAAACATACCCTTAGCGCACCATTTTTTTTCTTTGTGGCAACAAGACTGTTCACCCATTCTGTAGGTTCATTGACAGGAGTTATGACTTTCCTGTTCTGCAAGTCTGTGAGTGTCTCTTTTAGTGAGTCCATGATGGAGAGTGGTACGTTCCTGCACGCGTGAATCACAGGCGTGACGCTGGGGTCAATGTGTATGTGATGAACTCCAGGAAATTCGCCTAATCCTGTGAAAACCTCCGCATACCTCTGCAGCAGCTCCTCTTTGGTGGCCGGAGGTTTTGCTGGTTGTGGGGACTCCACTGCAAGCGCCTCGACTCTTCTCACCAGCTGCAGCTCTTCACACGCATCTCCACCCAGGATTGGCTTGTTAGCTCGGCTAGACACATGGAAGTCCAATATAGCCGTAAGCTTAGACGTGCGGCAATCTAGAGATGCAACACCATCTGAGGGTAGTCGTGCACCACCAAAAGCAATCAGCACAGTCTTTGTGGGCCGTAACTGAACGGGACCTGGTAGCTGCCGGAATACGCGCATAGGAAGCACATTTGCATCGGCGCCTGTGTCCAACTTGAAGTTAATTGCTACGCCTCTGACCGTGGCTGTTTCACGCCATACAGTGCCTTTAGCTTGGTGGGCTGCTTTGTTTTTGTATTTTCTAATCATGCCTATATATAAGGAATCAATTTCACTTTCTAGATTATGCACTGTCTTTGTCTTGTAATTGCCGCTTTTTTCAGTGCTTGATTTAAACACCTTGGAAAAATGATTGTTCTTACCACATTTGTGGCACACTGCACCATAAGCTGGGCATTGACGGGGCTCATGTTTATTTCCACACTTGTGGCAGAGAGTTGTTGCTACATGCCTCTTGCTGCTCGTTTTGTTCTTGTTCCAGCTGCCCGTGCGCGTTTGCCCTGTTGCTTTCTTCAATGCCTCCACTGAGGCGTCTTGGACAACATGTGACGTCTGCATCGCTTGTATTTGTGACTTAGCGAGCTCGGCTGATCTACATATCTCTACGGCCCTGCGCAAAGTAAGCTCATTATCACGTAACAGTCTTTCTTTCAAACGGGCATCGTTTATGCTGAACACTACTTTATCCCTTATCATGTCATCTTCATGTCTGCCAAACTCACAGTCTTTGCTCTTCTGGCGCAGCTCTGTGATGAATCTGTCCACCGGTATTCCTGCTGACATCGTGTGCGACCAGAATTGATGGCGTTGGAACACGACGTTCTTCCGAGGGCTGCAGTAGTCCTTGAAGGCTTTCAGAACGTCCTCCATCGATTCGTCGTCTCCTTCCGGGATGATGGTGAGTGTGTTATACACTTCTAGCGCCTCCTCGCCGATGGTGTGAAGCAGAATGGCTATTTTAACCGTCTCTTCCTTATCCAACGCACCTGAAGCGGTCATGTACAGCTGGGAACGCTGTTCCCATCTTCTCCAGTTTTCTGCGACATTCCCGGTAAGTATCAGCGGTGGTGGCGGCTTGAACTGCTCCATATTTGTGCTCAGGCTAGCACGTGTTAGCTAGCTGCCTCAGCTACCAGCGAACTCGTTGAAGTACCGCCCTCGAATTATACCGTAACTCCGTCTTCTGACACCATGTTGTGACTTCTCTTATGTACACTATTGTAGTGTTACTATTCGTGGGTTACTAACTTAATCACTAATATATATAAGTACACGGAGACGAGGATGCGGCACAAGTCTGATCTTTACTGACGGAGACATCGCACACTCCTACTAGGCTCGACCAGTGTATTACAGAACTCGGTAGTGGTGACAGTCCAACACAATCGAGCACCGAGTGCTCGATCCAATACACCACACTGGCCCTTCAGCTGACACCTCACAGAGGACACGAAGCACATGTGTATTTTTCCCAAAATGCATCTATTGTGATACAAATGTATATTCTTCTTATGAGATAATAACACTACAACATTTTCCTACACAATTCCATCACAAAAGCTAATGACAGCAGACTAGGAGGACCGACTTTAATTAAAAATGTGTGTGCTTATTACAAGTAAATACTGAAGGCAACATCCAAGAGAATAATGATGCCATTCACACTCACCTTAACTGCCCCCCCACACACAAATTCAACACAAAAGTAAATGTCACAGTCATTATTTTACTGTCGTAACATACAACAGAAGTATGATATGAATATAAATACTAGTCACCATTATTGTGTTATATATTCTCAAAAAACAGCAAGACAGACATAATTTATAAGTCATACGTTGTAAGGAATACATCAATTCACTTTCATGTTAACTGACAATGTCAATGCAAACCGCAGCACATGTGCAAACAACAGAGTTCTCATTCCTAGTTACGTTTGAACTGGATGGATATGACAACCTTTTCATGCTAACACTTGCATTAGTTTCTGAACTTTAGATGTACGCATATTATTCCATTTCCTGAACTCACTCAGTACTGCACCCGCATTTACAAAGTATATGGACATTAACCACCCTAATGTAAAACCAAGTGATCATGAATGTTGAAATGAATAGCAGTTTCTGTGTCCATGTTGAAGGGGTTGAAGTGAACATGAAGTGAATCCGGATGTGGGTAGGTGCTAGACAGGTGGGCATAGCCTTTCACTGCCAATGTCAAAAGAAAACTTCTGAAAAAACCAATGTGACATGGCCCCAAAACTGGCTGATACCCCCAATGATGCCCATGCAATATCAAAATACTACTGTAAATGCCTTTTCAATGAGTTACATCATATGAACATTCAGAGGGAGATATCAATCAATTTGAAGAATTAATTAGACATTCCAATCTAGTTTTGTTAAGGCTTTCTTACACGGGTAGAAATCAACAAACCCAGAATTAAGACATTTGAAGACATGGACATGTCAAAACTGGAGATATTCCATCTAGATTACAGAGTATGTTTGTTGGAAGACTTGAGAGTTGAGAGTTGTCAATATCTGCAGAACAGTTCATGTTTCACAACACATTACAATGGGATTAAGTTCACTTCCCTAAGAAAACTGGCATAAACAATGATCCCGTATCCTGTAATGATCCTGCAGGCTAACAAAACCAGGCTCTTATTCAAATTCAGAATTTAGACCAGACACTGACACGACAGCTTCTCATCTTCGAGGTATAGACTAGGAAGAAAAACACTGTTCATTACCCTGAGACACTGCAGTCTATAGTCAGCTCCTCTCTGCAGCACGCTAACCACCATCCGTCAGCTGCTACGCTCCCATCAAGCTAGCTTTACACTCTTTTGGTAGCTGCGAATAAGAAAAGCTGGATGGAAGCACCAAAAATAATAAACAAACAAATAAACTAGTTTAATGCTTATTTAAGGTGGACATTTTTCACCATCACAGTCTGCCTGAAATGTCTTAAATGTCCCTCAGTATTTGGATGGGAACAATTGGTACTTTGTAAAGATTGGCTTCTGTAGGTCGCCCAGAAAGAATGATGCTCATCAAGATCTGGGTTGAGGGCCATTTCAGAGTACCCTGAAAAGTCAGTAGTCCTTTTGCAGTATTTTTACTGCCCATAAGTAGTAGAAAAAAAGATGCACCCTCCTAAGTTATCTGTTCAAATAGCTAACACAACAGAGGGAAGTCTTTGGTCAATGCCTGTTTCTTTAGGTTTGTTAAGACCCTAAAGGTTTCATAAGACTCCACACCACTCATGTGGACCATGGTGTGTTTGTGAAAGGTGTATAAAACATTTAAGATGGTTTTTATGAGTCCAAAAAGAAGACACAAGAGCCTTGGTTGTCAGATGTCTCAATTTGGGAAGAAGTTCCAGAAATTTCCTGAACCAAATATTTATGTAGAATGTGTAAGTATTTTTAATCAAACTATGTTCTTCTTTAAATAATTATCTATTGTTCCCATCTGGTCAGTTCCACGAAGCCACAGCAAAGTTAGAGAAAAAAAATCTAATAATAAATAATAAATAAGTGAGGACGTAAACAAAAAATTACCTCCAAAAGAGGTCAATATGGTTTGAAAGAATAAAGACAATGGTGAATCAAACATTATTAATAAAAACCACTTAGAAAAAAACACAATGAAGGTAAATAAAAAGGTATAAGTAGATAAATATATTTGCTTACAGACTAGATGGAAATCATATATATTTAGTGGTTCCTGCTTGTAGGGCAGAACTGCTATGGCTTTGACTCAGTTTATTTCTATTTTTCATTATTTAATCTAAAGCTCTGAGCTGGCAGATAGAGCCACAGGTCAAACAGCAGTAGTCCTGTTTTCTTTCATGACTTAGCATGAACACGATCCCCTCATGACTTAACATGAGCGGGATCTCCTCATGACTTAACATGAGCAGGATCTCCTCATGACTTAACATGAGCAGGATCTCCTCATGACTTAACATGACAACATGAGCAGGATCTCCTCATGACTTAACATGAGCAGGATCTCCTCATGACTTAACATGAGCAGGATCCCCTCATGACTTAACATGACAACATGAGCAGGATCTCCTCATGACTTAACATGACAACATGAGCAGGATCCCCTCACGACTAAACATGAGCAGGATCTCCTCATGACTTAACATGACAACATGAGTAGGATCTCCTCATGACTTGACATGAGCAGGATCTCCTCGTGACTTAACATGAGCAGGATCTCCTCATGACTTAACATGAGCAGGATCTCCTCATGACTTAACATGACAACATGAACACGATCTCCTCATGAATTAACATGAGCGGGATCTCCTCATGACTTAACATGAGCAGGATCCCCTCATGACTTAACATGACAACATGAGCAGGATCTCCTCATGACTTAACATGAGCAGGATCTCCTCATGACTTAACACGAGCGGGATCTCCTCATGACTTAACATGAGCAGGATCCCCTCATGACTTAACATGACAACATGAGCAGGATCTCCTCATGGCTTAACATGACAACATGAGCAGGATCTCCTCATGACTTAACATGAGCGGGATCTCCTCGTGACTTAACATGAGCAGGATCTCCTCATGACTTAACATGAGCAGGATCTCCTCATGACAACATGAGAGGGATCTCCTCATGACTTAACATGAGCAGGATCTCCTCATGACTTAACATGACAACATGAGCAGGATCTCCTCATGACTTAACATGACAACATAAGCGGGATCTCCTCATGACTTAACATGAGCAGGATCCCCTCATGACTTAACATGACAACATGAGCAGGATCTCCTCATGACTTAACATGAGCGGGATCTCCTCGTGACTTAACATGAGCAGGATCTCCTCATGACTTAACATGAGCAGGATCTCCTCATGACAACATGAGAGGGATCTCCTCATGACTTAACATGAGCAGGATCTCCTCATGACTTAACATGACAACATGAGCAGGATCTCCTCATGACTTAACATGACAACATAAGCGGGATCTCCTCATGACTTAACATGAGCAGGATCCCCTCATGACTTAACATGACAACATGAGCAGGATCTCCTCATGACTTAACATGAGCAGGATCTCCTCATGACTTAACATGACAACATGAGCAGGATCTCCTCATGACTTAACATGAGCAGGATCTCCTCATGACTTAACTTGACAACATGAGCAGGATCTCCTCATGACTTAACATGAGCAGGATCTCCTCATGACTTAACATGAGCAGGATCTCCTCATGACTTAACATGAGCAGGATCTCCTCATGACTTAACATGATGTAACATGAGCAGGATCTCCTTGTAACTTAACATGATGTAACATGAGCAGGATCTCCTCGTGACTAAATATGAGCAGGATCTCCTCGTTGACACCTCACCATCAACCAGATCAATGCTAACAACACACTAACCTACACGTGGACCGATTTGATCAGCGTCTAGCCGTTATCTGGATCTAGTAGACTGAACTTTTGGTTATTGGATATTTTGTAAAATATCAAAAATCCCTCCTTGGTTGAGGTTTAACAGATTAAGCTGTTATAATGGTCAGACTCAGCAGAAGAGTACCTCTGTGGTCGCGGTGCTTTCAGAGCAAGCACATCAGGAAGAGTGAATCCTGTGTAGGACCTTTAATGGCAGACAACTTTGATAAGAAATTTGCATTGCCTGAAGCAGATATTGCATAATAGCAGATAATATCAAACATGGTTATCGTTCTCAAATGATAAACTACATGAACAACCCTAGCAGTTCACAGTGTACATGCCTGAACTAAGGACGGTTCAGAGCTGGGCCAGTATTTATAAAGGGAATATATTGATCCTTGGTATTTTGGTCTATCTTGATCACCAGCTTTTCATATTATAGAGCCATGTATGTTTCTGCTTTTGTCCATCATGCAGTTAATTAAATGGAATTAACAGTTAGATCGTCTCTCTTCTATACAGTTGCAAGCACAAACCAACATATTGGCTTCATTTCCATTTTTTATTCAAGGAAATGGGTAGAGCTTGCCGCAAGCTAATAAGCAGATCTGCAGCTTGAAACCCCCGTGAAGAAGAAATGTCATAAATGCTTAATATCTGTCGTCTTTCTGTTAACTGAGATGCCAATAAAAACATTTCTGTCACAGTATAACAAGTTCCCGGTGAAGAAAAAAGTAATGCTCAATATCAACTTGTGTCTGCTCAACATAATTCCTTTACATTAGCTGAGCCGTGGACAGTCTGAGAGATGGATGGGCAGTAAAACACAAAGACCCCGTCCCCCGCCCGTAATAGGAAGTGTTTTGTTTTGTTTTTTTACCACTTATCTTTAGCACAGTAGTTGCACAAAGGTGGTTCTCTGTGGATCAACATTTTCAAAAAACATGAACATTTGACATCCCCAGTGTCATACAGTCTTGAGCTGTTGTAAAAAAAGTGTTTAAGTTAAATTTTTTGCAGTAATTACAGAGTCTAGGTGTACTTGTAGATAGCTTGTGTGTGTTTATATATATATATACTTGTATAACTTTGTTAAAAGAAACACTCAACGGTAGGGAAAGTGCTCAACAAATAAGGAGCAAAATATTCTCATAAAGAATTTAGTTGACTCACTGGATTAGATACTTGAATAGGAGCTGAATTTGTAATGCCATTTGGAACAACCTTTGATAAAATAGTGGTTGTGACAGTTAAAAGTAAAGAAGTTCTGCCGCAGGACCTTATTGTTTAGCGTTTGGAAGACAAAACCAGCTGAAGCCAGGAATGTAATTCTACCTACTTCTAGTCTCGACTGCAGGGCCTGGATGGTGAGCCAAAATTAAATGTGCTCCCGTTTGATAAAAAGCTCACACCTCTCCGTCATCTTACCATGAAGTAATAATGATGACCACAAACTTCTCCAACTGTACATTTTTGAGGAGGTTTTAAGGATCCAGGAGTGATGGAGCTTAATAAGCACAAGAGAAGAAGTGTGTAAACTTTCCAGTCCAGTTACAAAAGGAGCGATATGAGGATTTCTGGCGACTGGCAACAATGTAATGAGTTCCTTGTTTTAATGGCACATGCGTTAGGGTCCGGCACATATAAAAAGACTTGTTTCACTGCAAACATCTCCCAGTAGCTACCTCTCCCACAAGACCTAGAAGATCCCACGTGTCCATGGTGGCTAGACTGATAACATAGCCCTGTCAGGTTCTGACTACGGTTCTTGGCATTCAAAGAGGTTCCCAGAGACAAATGGAGCCAACCGACCTCGGCACTCATCTCTACTAGCACTCTTCATGTCTCTGGTTCATTAGCAGTGGACACACCCAACAGCAAGGTAGTAGTGCATCGCATTATAAATGTTAGGATAAAAATGATACGGCTGCTTATTTCATATATTTCCCACATGGTTTTTCTTCTCTTGACAGGATTTAGATGTAAGACAAGTGCTCCCCAGGTAGCTCAGAAATTACAAAATGAAGTAGTGGGACAGTGACCTAAAACTGGTCTTTTTTGCTGGTGTCGTTGCCACTGAGGTCCCTAAAGACCCTTAGTCAGGAGCTGAATGTCTGTTGCTCTCCATTGTACTGTATTCCTATTGTGTTCAATGAGTAATCCGTATTTCATTGTAAATGACCCACTAGCAAGAAAGACTAGGGTGGAAACGACACTGCCGACCTGAATCAGAGACACACATTTGTAGAGACTAAGCGTGTTGGCCTGCATGTGTCATGTCATGTTGAATATAGTCCACACATATCCCATCCTCAAAGACCGTCGCTTGATCGCCACCCAACTCTACCTCTCTGTCTACACATCAATTGGACTGAAAGTCCTGTTTTTGCCACTCAAAAAGTATTGGGCATATGGATCCTCTTCTCCCTCTGTTGTAACTCTGTCTTCTTCTTTGCTTGGTTCTGTCTCTGGGGTCTGCTGGGCTCTCATGGTTTTGGCCTCAGGAGGGCTGAGGAGCAGAGGGATGAACAACAGACGTTAGACCATATTGCTAAATTAACAGATAGCCAGTTAAATACAGACAAGCATATGGACGTGCTCAATAACTGGAAACCCATTAGTCTGTCTGTCTGTCTGTCTGTCTACCCATTAGTCCATCCGTCTGTCCATCTACGTACTTCTCCATTTGGTTGTTTATCTAACTACCGGTTCACTTACAATGCCAGTACACAACCCCTCATGCACACACACAAAACCTGGTACACAACCCCTCATGCGCACACACACCACCTGGTACACAACCCCTCATGCACACAAACCAGCTGGTGCACACATGTGATTCTGACGGAGCAGATTCTGTTCAGATCAATAGTGTGATGTAATGTGGGTCTGAACAAACAGTCTACACCTTCTACTTCTGCTTCAACACAGAGCACATGCTACTACATGACAGTTATCTAGGCAAACAAATAAAAAAAACAATCAATTATAGTGAAGCAACTGACCTTCCAAATCCGTCAAAACCCGAGAGCAACAACTCATATCGGACTGCATCATATTAAAATATACACGTATGAAGAAACTGTGGCTCATGTGCATGGGTCAGACAGCTTTAAGCATGACTGCAGAGACGAGGCAAAGTTCTGCGTCAGGGGTGGTGATACAGACTAGGGGTCGACCGATTATCGGTACGGCCGATTATCGGCTTAGCTAGTTGTCATTTTTCATATTATCGTTATCGATTAAAGAAGTCCGCTGCGCAACATGCGCGCCTGCGACGCAGCCTTCACTCTCCCGAGGCACAGCATGACGCTCACTCCGTAACGCTAGTCCCCCCCCCCCCAACACACACACACACCAAAGAGCATAACGTGGGTCCGACATGAACTCCACAACAGGTTGTCAACTCAAACAGTGAACACAATTTCCACTGCTGTGCTTAACCTTCAGCTGTATCCGGGCTGAAAGAACAGCTGCTGTGGGATATTTCAGTTACACACAGAGTCTTACTGTCAGTGCTGTGCAGGAACGCGCTAAAGGAGCGGCGGTCATTAAACGTGGTATCATCTCATCTCATCTCATCTCATCTCATCTCATCTCATCTCATCTCATCTCATCTCATCTCATGATGAGATGAGAATCTCATCTCATCATCAGCCACTTCTCCGGGGTCGGGTTCTGGGTCTACCCCGGGGTCTCCTCCCAGTTGGCCGTGCCCAGTAAACCTCCAAAGGAAGGCGGCCAGGATGCATCCTAATCAGATGCCCGAACCACCTCACTTGGCTGCTTCCGACGTGAAGGAGCTGCGGCTCTACTCCGAGCTCCCTCCGGATGTCCGAGCTCCTCACCCTATCTCTAAGGCTGAGCCAAGACACCCTACGGAGGAAACTCATTTCAGCCGCTTGTATCCACCATCTCACCCTTTCAGTCATTACCCAAAGCTCATGACCATAGGGGAGGGTTGGAACGAAGATTGACTGGTAAATTGAGAGCTTTGTCTCCCGGCTCAGCTCCCTCTTCACCTCAACGGTCCGGTACAACGTCCACATTACTGCTGATGCTGCACCAATCCACCTGTCAATCCCCCTGCTCCATCCTACCCTCACTCGTCAACAAGACCCCGAGATACTTGAACTCCTTCACTTGAGGCAACAACTCATCCCCAACCCGGAGGGAGCAATCCACCATTTTCCGGCAGAGAACCGTGGCTTCAGACTTGGAGGTGCTGACTCTCATCCTGGACATTTCACACTCAGCTGCAAACCTCCCCAGTGCAGAGTTGGAGGTCACGTTCTGATGAAGCCAACAAAACCACATCATCTGCAAAGAGCAGAGATGCAATTCTGAGGTTCCCAAAACGGACACACTCCTCACCTTGTCTGCGCCTTGAGATCCTGCCCATCACACACACACACACACACACTCACGCACACACACACACACACACACGCACACAGAGGTAGCTTGGCATGCACAGATACGCACAGAAATGCAGATAACTACACACACGTGCGCACATTTATTGGGGCTGGGCCCACACACACACACACACACACACACACACACACACACACACACACACACACACACACACACACACACACACACACACCCATCACCTTACATACATCACACACTATTATTGTTGCCGGTTTTTTTTCTGTTTTGTTGTTGTTCAGTTACTATTGTCGCTGCAGTGTTGAGGAGCTGAAACTCCAGAATTCTACTCGCTTATACTTTTATAATGAGACGTAACAAACCAATAATCTTGAATCTTGAACATCACAAACAGAATCGGAGACAAGGGACAACCTTGACGGAGTCCGACACCAACTGAAAACATGTTTGACTTTGTGCCAAGAATGTGGACACAGCTCTCAATTTTGTTATACAAGAACCGGATGGCTTGTAGCAACTGCCCCCCTCAGCACTTCCACAAGGGTTGTTCCATGGCCAGGACAGAATCCGCATTGCTCCTGCTGGATCCGAGGTTCGACAATCGGTTGGGGCCTCCTTTCCAGCACCCTCGAGTAGACTTTCACAGGGAGGCTGAGAAGTGTGATGCTTCAATAATTGGAGCACACCCTCAGGTCCCCCTTTTTAAATATGGGAACCACCACTCCAGTCTGCCACTCCACAGGTACTGTCCCCAACCTCCACGTGACACGGAAGAGGCGTGTCAACCAAGACAGCCCAGCAATGTCCACACCCGGCGCCTTGCCACCGAGGAGCCTTTTAACTACCTCAGAGATGTCTGTGAATGTTCTCATTCATCCAGGTCATGGTTATCCAAAGGAGTTGAATCAAGTGCAACTGGACTTGGTATATATCCGTGAAAACATTTCGCCTCTCATCCAAGAGGCTTCCCTCAGTTCGTGCCTTTCTGACTAGACCAAGCTAGTCTGACTGGCTGGCGATGAGACTCAGACTTTATCCTCGGAAGATTGCAGACTACAGAAACCACTTGCAATTCAATCTGAGATGCAGACAACAGAGGCTCATACCCACTAGCCTGCGCCTGTGTACCACAATGAGAGGACATAGAGCAGACAGAATCATAGAGAAGGCACAGAATCAACTCCTGAATGAAAGAGTGAGACAGGTCCATTTCACTATTGAAGGGCTGAAGGAGAAATCTGACCAACTACTCCAGCAAATAACATCCCACTTGCCTGGTGCAGTCTTGGAGAGGATCACTGATTTCACCAAGAAAGCCCAACTATCTCAACAGCACAAAACTAAAGAAAGGCAGACAAGGAAGTTTCAAAACTTACAGCGACGAACCAACAACACTAGCCAAGCAGATATACTTACCTGGAGACAAAAGACTGAACATCCCACACAAAACGGAACGCAGAACAGATGGATCAAGAATCTGTCGGACAAGGTACTTTCCCAATCAGAGAAGGAGGTCTTAGCCAAAGGACTGAACTTCGCCATGACACCCAAACCACTACCTATAGTTGACCTCATCACATCCACAGAATCAGCCATAAGGAAAAACAAGCTAACGGAAACCGAGGCGGAACAGCTTAGGTTAAAGGTGTCAGCAGCTCTGTCCAATGCGAAACTCCCTCCTTCCAACCTAACTATGGAGGAAAGGAAAGCCGTGACAGCCCTGAGCATGGATGAAAACACCACTATCCTTCCAGCAGATAAGGGGAGATGCACGGTTATCCTCAACACAACAGACTACCACGCCAAGATCACATCATTACTCAGCGACACCGACACCTATGAACATCTGAGACGTGATCCTACTAGTGGTTACAAGAGGAGAATAATAGAGTACCTACAGAAACTACAGAAAGGAGGAACCATTGATCGGATACAATACCACCGTCTCTACCCACAAGATAACATTCCATGCATATATGGACTCCCTAAGATCCATAAAGATGGAACCCCCCTCAGGCCCATCATCAGCAGCCTAAACTCGGTCACGTACAACATTGCCAAACATATAGCCAACATCTTGACCCCTTTAGTGGGCAAAACACCTCACCATATCCAAAACTCCATTGACTTCGTGGACAAGGTCCAAGGCGTAAAACTGGAACCGGATGAAACCATGGTATCCTACGACGTGACCTCATTATTCACCTGCATCCCAACCATGGAGGCTTTGGAAACTGTGAGGCAACGTTTGCTACAGGATGACACCCTCCACGATAGGACCAACTTCAGCCCAGACCGGATTTGCCAACTACTGGACCTTTGCCTGAACATTACATATTTCCAATTCAGGGGCCAGATTTACATACAGAAACACGGCTGTGCAATGGGCTCACCAGTATCGCCCATTGTGACCAACTTATATGTATATGGAAGAGGTAGAACACAGGGCCCTGAACTCCTTCAGAGGAACACCTCCGAGCCACTGGTTCAGATATGTGGATGACACATGGGTCAAAATCCAAACACAAGAGGTGCAAGCGTTTACCAAACACATCAACTCAGTGGACAAGAACATTAAGTTCACAAGGGAAGACATTAAGTACAACAGTTTGCCCTTCTTGGACTGTGACGTCCACATTGGGGAAGACAGGAGCCTCCACATTGGGGTTTACAGGAAACCTACACACACAGACCAATATCGACTTTTTGACTCACACCACCCTCTGGAACACAAACTGAGCGTCATCAGAACTCTGCAACACAGAGCTGACAATGTGCCCAGCAGCACTCAGGCCCAACGAGAAGAACACAAACACCTGAGGGGAGCTTTAAAAACCTGCGGCTACCCCAGTTGGACCTTTGTGAAAACTGCAACACGTTCCAAAAAGACCAACCGGGTGAGCGACGAGGAGAAAAGGAACAGAAGGAAGAGCACAGTCATCCCATATGTTTCTGGGGTCTCCGAGAAACTCAGGAGAATTTTCAACAAACACCGCATCCCGGTATACTTCAAACCCAGCAACACACTCCCACAAAGACTGGTTCATCCCAAAGACCGTGTACCACACACCCAAAAAAGCAATCTGGTGTATGCTGTACAATGCAATGAGGATCGCACTGACCTGCACATAGGAGAAACCAAACAACCACTACACAAACGGATGGCCCAACACAGAAGGCCAAACTCCTCAGGACAAGACTCAGCAGTCTATCTACACCTAAAGGAGAAGACACACTCCTTTGAGGACAGCAACGTACACATTTTGGACAGAGAAGATAGATGGTTTGAAAGAGGGGTGAAGGAAGCCATCTATGCGAAACTGGAAAAACCATCCCTCAACAGAGGAGGAGGTCTGCCACACCACCTATCTCCCACTTACAATGCCGTCCTTTCATCTCTACCCAGGAGACTCAAGAAGCCTAGCCTCCAAGAACAACAGTCGGTCACTAACGGCTCCAACCACTCTCATGACCACTGAACAATGAAGTCGAAACTAACACCCCCAACGACCGTCGCTGCTAAACAAATGCAAATCAATAGCTCCGATGGTGACGGGCGCGGCCATAACATCGGTACACAAAAGAGCCACGCACATCAATAGCTCTGACAACGAATCCAAGAGGATAAATACTGAGTCTCATCAGCAGCCAGTCAGACTAGCTTGGTCTAGTCAGAAAGGCACGAACTGAGGACGCCTCTTGGATGAGAGGCGAAACGTCTTCATGGATATATACCAAGTCCAGTTGCACTTGATTCAACTCCTTTGGATACCTCAGAGATCTCTGCCAGGGATATGGGTGGGGCTTACCTTGAGTCTTCAGACTCTACCTCCTCCAGTGAGGACGTGTTAGCCGGGGTCAGGAGCTCCTCAAAGTGTTCTTTCCACTGCCTGACGACATCCCCAGTCCGGGTCAACAGTTCCCCTCCCCGGCTGAACACAGTCTGAGTCAAGCCCTGCTTCCCCTTCCTGAGTCGCCGGATGGTTTGCCAGAACTTCCTTGAGGCCAACCAAAGGTTCTCCTCCATAGCCTCGCCGAACTCCTCCCACACCCAAGTTTTTTATTATATGACCGCGAAGCCGCAGCCCGTCTGGCCTCCTGGTACCTGTCTGCTGCTTCAGGAGACCCCTGGGCCAACCGAGCTCGAATGGCCTCCTTCTTCAGCCTGATGGCTTTCCACACCGCTGGTGTCCACCAGCAGGTTCTTAGGTTGCTGCCTCGACAGGCACCGATGACCTTATGACCACGGCTCCTGCCTGCCGCACCTGCAATAGAGGCTTTGAACATGGCCCACTCAGACTCCATGTCCCCAGCCTCCCTTGGGATACACGAGAATTTCTTCCGCAGGTGGGAGTTGAAGACCTCATGGACAGGGGCCTCCATCAGACGTGTGTATCTTATATACCAAATACAAGTGCATTAGCCAGTAATATGCATGTAAATATATACATGTATAATGCGTATTTGTACATATCGATACTATAACACATTCTGAATTATTGTCACAGTACTTGGGAAGTTAAAGTACTGAGCAATAAACAAATGTCACAGGTTGTAGAAGACATATCTCCCACATTTTGAAGGGTTTCTGTGAAGGAAATGTATGGAACTAACTTAATTTGCAGAAATTTTGGGTGAAGGGCAGCTGAAAGGGTTTATTTCTTTGTGAGTTTTGTGAAGAGTGTCAGTAAGGGGGAAAAAAGAGGGGCTTGATGTGATGAACAGAGCTGGGTTCTGTTCACCTTTAACCCTTTTTAAATTGAGGGAAAGAAGCATCAGCTAACGTATTGCTAGTGTTAATGGATTAATACCCAGCTATTTCTAAATAGGTGCACTTAAGCAACGTCATATGCCCAACAGCTGGTTGAGTTTGGTACTGAAAAAAAACAAAAACTTCTTTTGCCACAAACAAATGCAACATTTAAGAAGAGTTCCAATGATCATTCACTACACAACTTGACAATAACAGTTTTCTGATAGCCAAGGTGATAAAATGCAACTTCAGAAATGTCAATCTTAGTTAGCCTAGAAGTGATCACTGTCAAAAAGTAATGCTTCAAATGCCGAGAGAGTCAATGTGATGTTTCGTTCCTTCTGATTTAATGTTATATCAAGTACCCAGTGGGGATGACAGGGCTTTTCTCACTGAGCTTTGAGCTCAACCTCTCTCCATCAATTATCTGAATCTTATGACAAGTCTTCTAGAAGTCTCTGAGCTGAGTGAAGGTTTAAGTGAACTGAGGGCAGCTCTGGAAGTAAGGCAGATTATCTCGCCCTCCTAAAGCTCTGTTGGCCCTGATGTTTTACCTGAGCTTTCTGAGAATGAGGAGCGCGGGAGTGAGTGAGGCTTGGCAGGGGATGACACAGAGGACGAGAAAAAGGAGGAGGAACAGGAGGATGCCGGGGAGATGGAGGAGGAAAAGGGCTTGAAAGGGGCGGGGCTCTCAACTCGAGGCAGGGACCTTTGGAGGGGGGAGTGAGGAGGCACAAGATGGCCCCCAGGTCCTACCTCCTCCAACTCCTCTTCCTCTCCCTCATGAGTCAGGGTGGGAGGGCTGACAAACTGAAGAGCTGATTGGTTAGGGAAGCTGGCAAAGCGGTGACCTGATTGGCTACCTGTTTTCAACTACAGACACACATATACAAAGGTAGGAGTTTGCAGGAGTGTTTTTATCTTCAACACACCAATGCACCAACTCTACTGTAAAGGACCTCTTTGATCAACTTTTTGTGAAACAAATAAATTAGTAACCTAGTCCTTCGTTTATGCTCATTATCAGCATCGATAGCATCATTCTGTTAATGATGTGGATGTGTTGACATTTTATGTAAGTCTATAAATATAGTTATTTATAGACTGATCTTTAACTATTGCCTTCCTCATGTTACAACTGTGGATAAAACTGGATGAATGGTTATGGAAGCAGTAGGCCCAACCATCACATCCATCCATTATCCAAACCACTTATCCTGCTCTCAGGGTCGTGGAGATGCTGGAGCCTATCCCAGCAGTCATTGGGCAGCAGGTGGGAAGACACCCTGGACAGACCTCCAGGCCATCACAGGGCTGACACACACACACACACACACACACACACACACACACACACACACACACACACACACACACACACACACACACACACACACACACACACACACACACACACACACACACACACACACCTAGGGACAATTTAGTACGGCCGATCCACCTGACCTACATGTCTTTGGACTGTGGGAGGAAACCGGAGCACCCGGAGGAAACCCACGCAGACATGGGGAGAACATGCAAACCCCACACAGAGGACGACCCGGGATGACCCCCAAGGTTGGACTACCTCGGGGCTCGAACCCAGGACCTTTTTGTTGTGAGGTGGCTGCGCTAACCACTGCACCGCTGTGCCGCCACAACTATCACAATTAAGGACAAATGTGAATGCAAATGAAAGGGCAGTATGACTGCGGCCTATGGGACATGTTTCTCTCAGTATGATCAGTAGGATTCTTTACTGCACATCAACATCTGGTGTGTTTTTAAGGTGTGAAGAGTGTGTTGACGTCAGACATGTGTCCAGAGCATCTACAACAAAGACTAGCGCCACATAAAGCAAGAGTCCAAAAAGCACCAGACAGTTACACAAAGTGTATTTATACCATTCAGCTTGATGATCCAACATGGTGGATACGACTTGCTGTGACTGATGACACCTAGCATTATACCAGTTAAGCCACTCACCTTGATGAGGGGGTTGATGACACCAACATTAGCACTGGAGTTGAAGACTTTATTGAAGCCCGTGTCTCTGTTGACCAACTCCAGCTGATAGAACTTCTTGTCATCCTGTATGGAAAATGCTTGGTTTAATCTCAGGTCAAGTTCAACAACTCTCATGTTAAATCCTACACATTAACTCCTACACATTAAATCCTACATGTTAAATCCTACACATTAACTCCTACACATTAAATCCTACATGTTAAATCCTACATGTTAAACCCAACATGTTAAATCCTACATGTTAAATCCTACACGTTAACTCCTACACATTAAATTCTACACATTAAATCCTACATATAAAATCCTACATGTTAAACCTACACATTAACTCCTACACATTAAATCCTACATGTTAAATCCTACATGTTAAATCCTACACATTAACTCCTACATGTTAAATCCTACATGTTAAATCCTACACATTAAATCCTACATGTTAAATCCTACACATTAACTCCTACATGTTAAATCCTACATGTTAAATCCTACACATTAACTCCTACATGTTAAATCCTACATGTTAAATCCTACACATTAAATCCTACATGTTAAATCCTACACATTAACTCCTACATGTTAAATCCTACATGTTAAATCCTACACATTAACTCCTACACATTAAATCCTACATGTTAAATCCTACATGTTAAATCATACACATTAACTCCTACATGTTAAATCCTACACATTAAATCATACATGTTAATTCCTACATGTTAAATCCTCCATGTTAAACCCAACATGTTAAATCCTACATGTTAAATCCTCCATGTTAAGTCCTACACGCTAAATCCTACACATTAAATCCTACATGTTAAATCCTACACGTTAACTCCTACACATTAAATCCTACATGTTAAATCCTACACATTAACTCCTACATATAAAATCATACATGTTAAACCTACACATTAAATCCTACATGTTAAATCCTACATGTTAAACCCAACATGTTAAATCCTACATGTTAAATCCTACATGTTAAATCCTACATGTTAAGTCCTACACGCTAAATCCTACACGTTAAATCCTACATGTTAAATCCTACACGTAAAATCCTACATGTTAAATCCTACACATTAACTCCTACAAATTAAATCCTACATGTTAAATCCTACATGTTAAATCCTACACATTAACTCCTACATGTTAAATCCTACATGTTAAATCCTACACATTAAATCCTACATGTTAATTCCTACATGTTAAATCCTCCATGTTAAACCCAACATGTTAAATCCTACATGTTAAATCCTCCATGTTAAGTCCTACACGCTAAATCCTACACATTAAATCCTACATGTTAAATCCTACACGTTAAATCCTACATGTTAAATCCTACACGTTAAATCCTACATGTTAAATCCTACAAGTTATTTGCTACACATTAAATCCTACAAGTTAAATCCTACAAGTTATTTCCTTCATGTTAAATCCTACATGTTAAATCCTACATGTCAAATTCCACATGTTAAATCCTACTTGTTAAATCCTATATGTTATACCCCACATGTTAAATCCTACACACTAAATCCTACATGTTAAATCCTACATGTTAAATCTTACACGTTACATCCTACACGTTAAATCATACACGTTAAATCCTACATGGTATGTATTTCAGCACATACCGCAGTGCATTAAGACCGGGATTTCACTCCTACCTGAAATCAATCAATCAATCAATCAATCAATCAATCAATCAATCAATCAATCAATCAATCAATCAATCAATCAGTCAGTCAATCAAGTTGCATTTTATATAGCGCTTTTCTAGCTGCAACAGCCACTCAAACCATGGGCGGTCAAAATGACCGCTCATGGTCATTCTAGTGTTAAGGTGAATCTGCTTAATTCAGTTCTCCTATGTCTTGGTAAGATTAGTTGTGCTAACAGCACAGTGGAACATTTACATTTAGTCTGTTATTGTCACCAGATGCTCAGCTAGTCATACCACAACACAACACCAGCTACACATTTGCTACAAGTATGATTAACTTCTAATTAGCAGCGAGCATTGATGCTAACACTGCTAACAAGTTAATGTGAAAGCTGACCAACCACTGTTACACACTGGCAGCTAAATTAAAACACCATGGACAGATGAAGAATTTCAATGTAGACCTTTAAGATAAAACACCTTATTCCTTAATTTCACTTAATGCTATTACTTACGTTATGTTCATAATCCTCAAATATTTCTCAGACCCACATGTTAACATTATGTTTAAAAAACTTAACACTTTTTTATTGAGACAGAAAACACAGAAAGATCATTTAATTTAATTCTGTCTTGAAAAAGCAGAACTGAGAGCTTTGTTAATTGTTGAGAATGCTGATGCCTGGCTGCTGACCCTGGCAAAACTTCAGTATGTCCATACTGCATGCACTCCCATGCTCTAAGAGACAAAGGGCGGGCGTCCGGGTAGCGCAGTGGTCTATTCCGTTGCCTATCTACACGGGGATCGCTGGTTCGAACCCCTTTGTTGCCTCTGACTTGGTCGGGTGGCCCTACAGGCACAATTGGCCGTGTCTGCGGGTGGGAAGCCGGATGTGGGTATGTGCCCTGGTCACTGCACTAGCACCTCCTCTGGTCGGTCGGGGCGCCTGTTCGGGGGGGGACTGGGGGGAAAGGCGTGATCCTCTCACGCGCTACGTCCTCCTGGTAAAACTCCTCACTGTCAGGTGAAAAGAAGTGGCCGGTGACTCCACATGTATGGGAGGAGACATGTGGTAGCCTCCCTGGATCAGCAGAGGGGGCGGAGCAGAGACTGGGACGGCTCGGAAAATAGGGTAATCGAGTAATTGGCCTAGTACAATTGGAGAGATAAAGGGGGAAAATAACTACCTACCTAACTAACTAACTAAATACATAAATAAATAAAGCGACAAAGGGCTCGCTCGCTCGCTCGCTCCCTGCCTCCCTACAGTTCATGAGTTTCTCTCTGAACTTACCACCAGCTTCTTGACCAGGGACTCTCTCTCCGTGACGAGCTCTCTGAGTTCTGCTATGAGCTGAAGGTCCTCTGGTCTGCTCTCCCTGTTCCGAAACTTCTCCTCTGTCCCCTGCAACCTGCACACAAACACAGAAATAAACAAACCAATAAACAAACAAACAAATAAATAAATAAGCCAGATATAAACACCAGATAATCCAATTATTAAATAATGGATTACTTTCTTTTGGAATACCTCATTACTTTAGTTTACCTTTGGATTACTTTGCCTTGAATTGTACAGATCTGATTCCAGGTCACAGGCTGACATTTTTCTAGAGTTGTTTTAACCATTGTTAACATAGCAATGTACATAGCAATGTAATTGATTATTCCTTAGTTCCAACCCCCTCAGAAAGAAAACAAAAACAAAGACAAGCATATCTTGATGCATGCTCAATAATCCACCTGCTGGAATTCTAGAAAAGGTGAATCAGTTCATCTGGACACAACGTTTATGGACAGAAACCTTTCATCATCATCTAAGTGACCTCTTCAGTCTCACCTGACTGCGGGTGTCCCACCCTTATAAACAATACAGTGTGTTTATAAACAATACAGTGTGTTTATAAACAATACAGTGACATAACAACCCAAACTAGTGATCCTTCATATACTAATGTGAGTGTGACCATTAACTAGAGTTTCAGTGGCCATGTGTACTGTTCACAGAGGGTTGGGGAATAGTTGCAATCACAGCATTGTAAGATGGTGACAGACGTACTCTTACCCCCCCCCCCCCGGTTCAGGGACGGTTGTTCCCTCTTCACTTAGATGGCCTCTTTGACTCCCTGTTCAAACCAACGTTTCTCCCCATCAAGGATGTGCACATCCTCAATCCTGAAAGAGTGGCCACTGGCCTGTAGATGGTGTAGACTGTGTAGATGGGTGTAGACTGTGGAGATGGTGTAGACTGTGCAGATGGTGCAGATGGGGCTAGACTGTGTAGATGGTGTAGGTGGGTGTAGACTGTGTAGATGGGTGTAGACTGTGGAGATAGTGTAGATGGGTGTAGACTGTGTAGATGGGTGTAGACTGTGTAGATGGATGTAGACTGTGGAGATGGTGTAGATGGGTGTAGACTGTATAGATGGTGTAGATGGGTGTAGACTGTGGAGATGGGTGTAGATGGTGTAGACTGTGTGGATGGGTGTATATGGTGTAGACTGTGTAGATGGGTGTAGACTGTATAGATGGTGTAGACTGCGGAGTCCTGGCCTGACGCAGAAGCTCTTCTGTGTTGGGCCATGCTCTTCACCAGCATGTGTTGGGATTGTGGTTTCCGTGATGTAGAAGTCACGGCAATCCTCCTGGTGCTTAGTAACAGCTACAGGGTACTGCTCTGTTGTGCCGGGGCTGATCCAGCTCTGCCGGGGCTGATCCAGCTCTGCAGCAGTGCGCTTTGGAGTTTTAAAGCCATCGAAACGCTGTGTTGGGAAACACCCATCGTCTCAGCTCTTCTGCCACACCTGAATTACCACTGGGGACACCAGCAGTCAGCTTAGATCGATGAAATCACTTTTAGATGAGTGACAAAATATGTTCCCACTAAACTTGGTTTCACACACACAACCTTCTCCTTACTGTACAATGTACCCACATACTCACAGAATCTGTAAAGCTGAGATCTTGTCTTTGAGGACCTCCTGAGCCTTGTTGAAGTCGGCCAGCATGATCTGGGTCTCTCTGTGGTGGGCTGCACTCAGCTCGCCCAACTCTCTCTCGTGTCTTTTAGATAAGTCCTGTTCATGAGCTCTACAAGACAGAAGGGGAAAGAACACGTGCAGGATGAGTAGTTTGGGTACTAATAATGATATGATGACGTCATCATGGTGAAATGACCTGGCCCATTAGCCCCGACAGTACCACAGCTGGGTACTCAGTAAGCTACATGACGAATGGAGCCCAAGACCCTGACAACAACAGTTTGACACTATAATGATACCGCATGCACACACATTACTACACCACAGTGAGCATGATGTGGAACCAGCGTTTTGTTTGTCATGAACACGATGGAGACACTATGGACATAATGAGACAGACAGACAAACAGAGAGGCAGACAGTGACATTTACTGTGTGCACACATACATACATACATACATACATACATACATACACACACCTAGGGACAATGTAGTACAGCTGAGTCACCTGACCTGCATGTCTTTGAGTCACCTGACCTACATGTCTTTGAGTCACCTGACCTACATGTCTTTGAGTCACCTGACCTGCATGTCTTTGAGTCACCTGACCTACATGTCTTTGAGTCACCTGACCTACATGTCTTTGAGTCACCTGACCTACATGTCTTTGGACTGTGGGAAGAAACAGGAGCCCCTGGAGGAAACCCACGCAGACACGGGGAGAACATGCAAACTCCACACAGAGGACGACCCCCAAGGTTGGACAACCCCGGGGCTCGAACCCAGGACCTTCTTGCGGTGAGGTGACCGCACTAAGCACTGCGCCTCCGTGCCGCCTGATGATAATAATAAACTGTATTTATATAAACTTTTCTTAACAAAGTTACAAAGTGCTTTACAAAAGAAATAAAACCAGACAAGGAGAAAAAAAAAATTAAAAAAGAGAGAATAAGACTAAAGGACATGAACACAGAGGAGGCAAAAACAATAAATGAATAAGACCAAATAAATAGCAGTAAAAATAAAATCAGTATGCATTAATAAATAAAAAATAAAACATCTAACGTTTCCAAAAGCTTTTGCAAAGCTCGAGACTTAGTGTGCTGAGCTCAGTAGGAGGACGGGTCCACCGTGTGGGGACTCTAACAGTAAAAGTCTGATTCTATGTGACAAACTGTGACCTGGGAAGAACCAGCAAGGACTCCCTCTGCGGATCTTACTGGTTGTGAGGGCGTAGACCAGGTCAATACATCAGAGGTGCATTTAGGAGCAAGACCGGCTGAGGCCTTAAAGTGCGCAATACAATGTTCAAATCAACTCAGAATATAACAGGCAGCCAGTATAGACAGCAAGCACAGGTGTGATGTGATCATGTCTCTTTGTCCCGGCAATGTGTCAAGCAATGGTGTTATGTGCCAACTTGAGATGGTGGAGGAGCCCTGGCTGATACCCGAGTAAAGTGCGTAGTAACAATAAAGCCAAGAATAGATAAAAGCATGTACAACGTTTTGTAGTTCAGCAATTGATAGAAATGATCTATTTAGAGATTATCTTGATTGAGCTGCATAAAACATGACTGAACAATATTTTTTGACTTGAGGGGCGTCCGGGTAGCATAACAGTCCACTCCATTGCCTATTAACATGGGGATCACCGGTTCGAATCCCCGTGTTACCTCCGGCTTGATCGGGTGTCCCTACAGATACAATTAGCCGTGTTTGCGGGTGGGAAACCAGATGTGGGTATGTGTCCTGGTCACTGCACTAGCGCCTCCTCTGGTCGGTTGGGGCGCCTGTTCAGGGGGGAGGTGAAACTGGGGGGAATAGCATGATCCTCCCATGCGCTACTTCCCCCTGGCGAAACTCCTCACTGTCAAGTGAAAAGAAGCGGGTGGCGACTTCACATGTATCGGAAGAGGCATGTGGTAGTCTTCAGCCCTCCCCGAATTGGCAGCGGGGGGGGGGGTTCAACAGTGATTGGGACAGCTCAGAGGAGTGGGGTAATTGGTTAGATACATTTGGGGAGAAAAATGGGGGGAAATAAAAAACATTTTTGACTTGATTATCAAAGCAGAGGTTAGCATCAAATACCTCCCCTAGATTCATAGCAGCCTGCTTAAAACTATTTGACAGACCACCAATATTAGTACCAACAGTGCTGATGGAATTTGGAGGACCAAACACAATGACCTCAAACTTATCATCATTAAATTTAAGAAGATTTTGGGACACCCAGGATTTAACATCAGAGAGGCAAGTTGTGAGATTTGCTAGGCTGCTAGGATCTGTGGGTTTCAGAGGTATGTACAACTGAGTGTCTTCAGCATAAAAACGGTAAAACACGTCATGACTTTGAATAACCTGGCCAAGAGGCAGCATGTATAAAGGAAGTGGAAGGGCACCAATAATTGAGCCTTGAGGGACACCACAACCCAACTGAACCACCGAGGAAGTAGAATTACCCAGAACAACAGAAAAAGTTCGGTTGGAGAGGTATGAGCGTAAATAAACTAAGAGCCGAGCCCTTGATGCCTACCCAAGTCTCCAAGCAATGTAATTGTCAAATGTCAAATATGTCAAATAAACTGCTGGCTGATACTGCTTATTTGTATTCAGAACGATTGGTTTATTGTCTCAACGTTAATATCGTAACATGTGACGTACACAAAGTGCTCTCAACCAACCTTGATGCCTGACTTCCGGTTCGTCCCAGCATAGCTGCTTATTATACTCTCTGTTTGGTTACACAGTCTGTCCGTCTACTTATATCACGCAATACCTCGACATATCCCCCTCACATTATCCTCCCTCTCGATCACAGTGTTGCAAACAAACAATAACTCTTTTATTCTAGACTTGTGAAATACTGAACATTAATGTGTAACCTTAGCACCCACATATTAAGGCATCATACATATAAACACAACATTTGTTAAATTAAACTGACAGTCCAGTAATCACATGTATACTGTGATCGACTGTGTCAAAGGCAGCATGTAGTAAGTCTAAAAGAACTAAAATCGAGCAGTCACCTCTGTCTGCAGTCAGCAGTAGGTCATTAGTAACCTTAAATAGAGCTTTCTTAGTACTGTGAAATGCTCCAAAAGCAGACTGGAAACTGTTAAAAACACCCAGTATTCATAAAAGATATCAGTTGAGATGAAATTACTTGTTCCAGAACCTTAGATAAAAAATACAATTTGGAGATTAGTCTGTAGTTACTTAAGGACAGGGGATCCAAATTAGGTTTCTTTAGGAATGGGTGAACAATAGCGTGTTTAAAACTGTCTGAAAAAGAACCAGAGGCCAGAGAATTATTAAAAATTTGTGAAATAACAGGGCTGTGGAATGGATTGGAAAATACTTCCTTGAAAAGCTTACTTGGGATGATGTCAAAGACGCAGGAGGAGGAGTTCATATGGGAGACTGTACTCTCTAACATTGTAATTGTAATGGGTTGAAACTGAGGAAAAGAAGCAGACTTAACATGGACAGTAGAAGTAATGCAAGAGTCAGGCTGGATTTGGGCCCTGATATTCTCCACCTTATATACAAAAAGAGCGAGACATTTTTCAGACAACTCAACATCAGTTTCAGAAAAAGAAGTAGAGGGACCATTAACAGAAGCAATTCCCCTAAATAGAACTTTAGGATTATGACTATTTCTAGGTATCAATTTAGAGAAGTAAGCTGATCTCGCATCCTTAACTCCTTACTGGTGAATTAACATTTGGTTTTTAAGGGTGTTATGTGCTATTTTTGACTCGTTGACCTTCCATTTTCATTCAGATTTTCTACAGTATTTTAAGGGGTCATTTGTGATTGTTCAGCCAGAGGAGGTTATTTGACTTTTGTTTCCTATTTTTGAACGGTACAAACTCATCAAGGATGGATAGGCACTGATCGTTGAATAAACGTATCAGTGCATCCGGATTGAGAGGGGATATATATGTAGTGGAAATAAAGGATGATGAATTAAAAGCATCACAGTATTTTACTGCAGAACCAGCACTGAGCAGGTTTTAGGATAGTGACTAGGAATAGAGAGCTGTAGAGGAACTTTAAAAACAACTGTTTTATGGTCAGTTACAAGCTAATCCACTAGACTAAGACACTTGAGAGAAACTAGACGAGAGTAGAATGTTTAAGATGTGACCTTTGGAATGTGTGGACCCTTTAACATATTGAATGAGGTTACAAGAACCTATAGGATCTAAAAAATGTGAGGTGAGGGAATGGGAAGAACAGCATACATAAATATTGAAATCACCAAGAATAAGCACGCGGTCATATTTAGGCATTACAATGGATATAATCTCAGAACCCAGCCACTGAGGATTCACAAGCCAGTGCATGCCGGTCCCAAGCCCGGATAAATGGGGAGGGTTGCGTCAGGAAGGGCATCCGGCATAAAACCTTTGCCAAATAAAATATGCGGATCATAAATAGGATTTCCATACTGGATCAGTTGAGGCCCGGGTTACAAACCACCATAACTGTTGGCCAGCAGGATGCCAGTAGAAACTATGCTGCTGTTAGGTGAAGGAGAAGGAGAGGGCAAAGGCATGTCCAGAGGCAGCGGGAGAGCTGGTTGATATGATGGAGAGAAGAAAGGTAGGCATACTGTGTGTGCAAGAGACAAGGTGGAAGGGGAGTAAGGCCAGGAGTATCGGAGGTGGGTTCAAACTCTTCTACCATGGTGTGAATGGGAGGAGAAATGGGGTAGGGGTATTTCTGAAGGAAGAACATGTCAAGAGTGTGCTGGAGGTGAAGAGAGTGTCAGACAGAGTGATGAGTATGAAGCTCGAAATTGAAGGTGTATTGGTGAATGTTATCAACACATATGCCCCGCAAGTTGGGTGTGAGATGGAAGAGAAAGAAGAATTCTGGAGTGAGTTGGACGACGTGGTGGAGAGGGTACCCAAGGAGGAGAGAGTGGTGATTGGAGCGGACTTCAATGGGCATGTTAGTGTAGGGAACAAAGGTGATGAGGAGGTGATGGGAAGGTATGGAGTCAACGAGAGAAATGTGGAAGGACAGATGGTGGTGGATTTTGTGAAAAGGATGGAAATGGCTGTGGTGAATACATATTCCAAGAAGAAGAAGGAACACAGGGGGACATACAAAAGTGGAGTAAAGTGCAGACAGGTGGACTATATCTTATGCAGGAGGTGCGATCTGAAAGGGATTGGAGACTGCAAGGTGGTGACAGGGGAGAAGGTAGCTAGGCAGCATTGGATGGTGGTCCTGTAGGATGACGTTAGAGACCAAGAAGAGGAAGAGAGTGAAGGCAGAGCCAAGGATCAAATGGTGGAAGTTGAAGGAGGAAGACTGTTGTGTGGAGTTCAGGCAGGAGGTAAGACAGGCACTGGGTGGTAGTGAAGAGTTGCCAGATGGCTGGACAACCACTGCAGAATTCGTGAGGGAGACAGCTAGGAAAGTATTTAGTGTGCCATCAGGGCAGAGGAATGAAGACAAGTCGACTATGGTGGAGGAATGAGGAATCACGGCAAGTATACAGAGGATGAGGTTGGCAAAGAAGAAGTGGGATAGTCAGAGAAATGAAAAAAGTAGGCAGGAGTACAATAGTGGGGCAGCTTAGCTCCAATATTCATAAGGATTGTGCATTTTGTAATAAAAGCGTCAAACTTGGTACATATGTAGCTCAATATATTTAAAAGAAATCTGGATATGGAGCCACTGATAATTAACCCCGTAGTAACCATGGCAGGCATGGACCTTATTAGATCGCTTTTAGCAGGGCTGTGGCCTCCCTAAATTTCATATCATCCATTATGACAAGAAAGGGGAGACTGTTACCTTTCCAGAGATGCCCATATTATTGTTCTAGTCAAAACAGAACCAGAGATATGCCATTTCACATATCGGATGGTACCAATGCATGTTGAAAAAACCACGTTGATAAGCAGTTACTTTTGTAAATAAAAACACAATAAACACTGTTGAAATACTGAATTGTGTATTGTTTCCTGCAGTCGCTGGTTCTAAACCTTGCCCAACAGAAGAGGAGTGTTTAGGTATAGATGTCTATACATAGGGTGTAGATGAATAGAGGAGTGTTTAGGTATAGGTGTCTATACATAGTGTATATATGAATAGAGGAGTGTTTAGGTATAGGTGTCTATACATAGTGTATAGATGAATAGAGGAGTGTTTAGGTACAGGTGTCTATACATAGTGTATAGATGAATAGAGGAGTGTTTAGGTACAGGTGTCTATACATAGTGTATAGATGAATAGAGGAGTGTTTAGGTATAGATGTCTATACATAGTGTATATATGAATAGAGGAGTGTTTAGGTATAGGTGTCTATACATAGTGTATATATGAATAGATGAGTGTTTAGGTACAGATGTCTATACATAGTGTATATATGAATAGAGGAGTGTTTAGATATAGGTGTCTATACATAGTGTATATATGAATAGAGGAGTGTTTAGGTATAGGTGTCTATACATAGTGTATATATGAATAGATGAGTGTTTAGGTACAGATGTCTATACATAGTGTATATATGAATAGAGGAGTGTTTAGATATAGGTGTCTATACAAAGTGTATAGATGAATAGAGGAGTGTTTAGGTACAGATGTCTATACATAGTGTATATATGAATAGAGGAGTGTTTAGGTATAGGTGTCTATACATAGTGTATATATGAATAGAGGAGTGTTTAGGTACAGATGTCTATACATAGTGTATAGATGAATAGAGGAGTGTTTAGGTATAGGTGTCTATACATAGTGTATAGATGAATAGAGGAGTGTTTAGGTACAGATGTCTATACATAGTGTATATATGAATAGAGGAGTGTTTAGGTATAGGTGTCTATACATAGTGTATATATGAATAGATGAGTGTTTAGGTACAGATGTCTATACATAGTGTATATATGAATAGAGGAGTGTTTAGATATAGGTGTCTATACATAGTGTATATATGAATAGAGGAGTGTTTAGGTATAGGTGTCTATACATAGTGTATAGATGAATAGAGGAGTGTTTAGGTATAGGTGTCTATACATAGTGTATATATGAATAGAGGAGTGTTTAGATATAGGTGTCTATACATAGTGTATGTATGAATAGAGGAGTGTTTAGGTATAGGTGTCTATACATAGTGTATATATGAATAGATGAGTGTTTAGGTACAGATGTCTATACATAGTGTATATATGAATAGAGGAGTGTTTAGGTATAGGTGTCTATACATAGTGTATAGATGAATAGATGAGTGTTTAGGTACAGATGTCTATACATAGTGTATATATGAATAGAGGAGTGTTTAGATATAGGTGTCTATACATAGTGTATATATGAATAGAGGAGTGTTTAGGTATAGGTGTCTATACATAGTGTATAGATGAATAGAGGAGTGTTTAGGTATAGGTGTCTATACATAGTGTATATATGAATAGAGGAGTGTTTAGATATAGGTGTCTATACATAGTGTATGTATGAATAGAGGAGTGTTTAGGTATAGGTGTCTATACATAGTGTATATATGAATAGAGGAGTGTTTAGGTATAGGTGTCTATACATAGTGTATATATGAATAGAGGAGTGTTTAGATATAGGTGTCTATACATAGTGTATATATGAATAGAGGAGTGTTTAGGTATAGGTGTCTATACATAGTGTATATATGAATAGATGAGTGTTTAGGTACAGGTGTCTATACATAGCGTATAGATGAATAGAGGAGTGTTTAGATATAGGTGTCTATACATAGTGTATATATGAATAGAGGAGTGTTTAGGTATAGGTGTCTATACATAGTGTATAGATGAATAGAGGAGTGTTTAGGTATAGGTGTCTATACATAGTGTATATATGAATAGAGGAGTGTTTAGATATAGGTGTCTATACATAGTGTATATATGAATAGAGGAGTGTTTAGGTATAGGTGTCTATACATAGTGTATATATGAATAGAGGAGTGTTTAGGTACAGGTGTCTATACATAGTGTATAGATGAATAGAGGAGTGTTTAGGTACAGGTGTCTATACATAGTGTATATATGAATAGAGGAGTGTTTAGATATAGGTGTCTATACATAGTGTATATATGAATAGAGGAGTGTTTAGGTATAGGTGTCTATACATAGTGTATAGATGAATAGAGGAGTGTTTAGGTACAGGTGTCTATACATAGCGTATAGATGAATAATGTCTCGACAGGGACTGGCAACTTAGTTTTTTCAAGTTTTTTCTCTGCACCACTGCACCGTATCACCTCTTGTTACACGTGTCCTTGTATACATATCTGAAGATTGTTAAGTACAACGAGAGAGCCACGAAATTGGAGTCCAGTTCCGTGTACGTGAAACCTACATGGCCAATAAACATGATTCTGATTCTGATCTGATATGCCAGTCTGAATACCAAGCGCTGTTCTGCCGTCAATATCATGGAGTATATAGATGATCGCAACTGCTCTCACGTCTTTCTCTCTCTGAATGATGTTTTCTACCGTCTCTTCTCCCGTGTAAGTGAATGATGTGATGTGTCTCCCCTGTGTGCAAGTGTAGTCTGTCCTCCTCTCAGGTCTACATGGTGATGGTGGCTCAGGTCCTGGGCTGTTCCAGTGGCATCTGGACACTGCTTGGCATCCTCCTCATCATATTCTTCATATATTTTATGGTTCCATTATAATTCTGTTATCCTCTTTTGATGTTGTATTCTGTAAATTGTGCAAACACAATTTCCCCCCCCCGCTTCTGGTGTGAGAAGATGGTGGTGTGAATTCACATTTGCAGCGGCCTCACCCAGTAACGGTGTGCAAAAGATGGCGGTACGAATGCACGTTTGCAGCGGGCTGACCCAGTACCAGCCATGCAGCGTCCTTTATCCACGTCTGCGTCTAAGGTTTGTCTTCGTTTGACGGCTGGGAGAAGAGCTGGCGCTGGATCGGCTGGGAGAGCTTGGTCTGCTGCATCCTGTGGGCCCAGGGACCACGGCCCTGCCTGGAGCTGCATCTGTGGAGGCTGCATCTGTGAGGGTGGTCTGAAAGGATGCAGAAGCAGGGCAGACTATGCTAACTGCTAGCCCATGCAGACCGGCAGTTCTGATGACACAGAGGGCGGTCTGGCAGCGGCCTCGCCTGGCTTGACTGCTTGATTGTGGTGTTTTTGGTGTCATGGTGTGGAGTGCGGGGAGGGGGGTGTCGAAGGTGTCTGGCTGGCAGAGCTAGCATTGGACTTGCAGGGAGAGCTTTGTCTGCTGCATCCTGTGGGCCCAGGAACCATGGTCCTGTCTGGAGCTGTGCCTGAAGAGGAAACACCAAGGGTGGTCTGATCGGATGCGGAAGTGGAAGCGGGGCAGGCTAAGCTAACTGCTAGCCCATGCAGACCGGCAGTTCAACAGTGCTCCTGGCTGGCGTTCGTTCCCTTGGGCAGTGTTTTGTTTTTTGGTTTTTTAGTTTAGATGTATGTGTTAGTTTGGATATGTGTGTTCTTGTAGTTTTGGGATGTGCTTTTTTGTCTTTGTGTTGCACTGCTGTGGGCTGGCGGAAGTGATGTGTCGTTTCATTTCATGTACAGAACTACATAAAGTGTTCCTGATTCCTGACTCATGGCACGTTGTGCGTCTTGGGAGGGTTAGGGTTAGGGTTAGGGTGAGGGTCTAAGGACAGGATGTTGTGTTGCAACATTGAGGCACATTTGTAATTTGTGATGTTGTGCTGTCCAAATAAAACCGACGTGACTTGAATGTGACAACGTGGGAACTGGTGTGACGGGTGTGTCCGCTCTCATGTCCAAATTCACAGACGACAATACAGTTGGCACAGTAGGACACACTAATAAGGGGCATTGTGTGTGTGTGTGTGTGTGTGTGTGTGTGTGTGTGTGTGTGTGTGTGTGTGTGTGTGTGTGTGTGTGTGTGTGTGTGTGTGTGTGTGTATACACATATGGTGGGGAGTGCTTGGGTGGGTCCATACAGCCCCTAGAGCACGAAGCTGGAACTGAGTGCAAGAGACAAAAGGAAGGCACAGTAACACATACATGGATATTTCTGGAGGACAAGATAAAACAGTTGGCACGTTCTTTCACACCTGTTTTGAGACGGACCACAACACAGCGGTGTTATTAAGGTGGAGCTGTCCATGCCTCCTCCCATACATGTGGAGTCACCAGCCGCTTCACCTGACAGTGAGGAGTTTCACCAGGGGGAGGTAGCGCGTGGGAGGCGTTAGTGCAGCTCCGGTTTCCCACCCGCAGACATGGCCAATTGTGTCTGTAGGGACGCCCGACCAAGCCGGGGGTAACACGGGGATTCGAACCGGCGATCCCCGTGTTGGTAGGCAACGGAATAGACCGCCACGCCACCTGGACGCCCCATCTTGTCGTTTTTCTATGACAAGAACATGAATCCATAAATGTTTTTTTCTAGGCTAGTGGGATCTCATGGTGCCGTTCCGGGGTAATGATCTCCCCCTTTTAAACCTGGACTTGGTTGGTTTGCCTGCAGGTTTTATACAGTTCTCGCTCTGACAGAGGAACCTGTCGCTTAACCCGAGCTCATGCTCAGAGAGCAGAAGATGGTTCTGCAGAATACTTGGGTATCAGGAGCAGTTCCTGTCTCAGCCATCATCATCACAGTAGCCATGCTGACACCAGAATGGTGCCTACTGATAATGATTTACATACTGATGATTTATATACTGATAATGATTTATATACTGATAATGATCTATATACTGATAATGATTTACATACTGATGATTTATATACTGATAATGATTTATATACTGATAATGATTTACATACTGATAATGATTTACATACTGATGATTTATATACTGATAATGATTTACATACTGATAATGATCTATATACTGATAATGATTTACATACTGATGATGTATATACTGATAATGATTTACATACTGATAATGATCTATATACTGATGATTTATATACTGATAATGATTTACATACTGATAATGATCTATATACTGATGATTTATATACTGATAATGATTTATATACTGATGATTTATATACTGATAATGATTTAACATACTGATGATTTATATACTGATAATGATCTATATACCGATAATGATTTACATACTGATGATTTATATACTGATAATGATTTATATACTGATAATGATTTACATACTGATGATTTACATACTGATGATTTATATACTGATAATGATTTATATACTGATAATGATTTACATACTGATAATGATCTATATACTGATGATTTATATACTGATAATGATTTACATACTGATAATGATCTATATACTGATGATTTATATACTGATAATGATTTAAATACTGATAATGATCTATATACTGATGATTTATATACTGATAATGATTTATATACTGATGATTTATATACTGATAATGATTTACATACTGATGATTTATATACTGATAATGATTTATATACTGATAATGATTTACATACTGATGATTTACATACTGATGATTTATATACTGATAATGATTTATATACTGATAATGATCTATATACTGATAATGATTTACATCCTGATGATTTATATACTGATAATGATTTATATACTGATAATGATTTACATACTGATAATGATTTACATACTGATGATTTATATACTGATAATGATTTACATACTGATAATGATCTATATACTGATAATGATTTACATACTGATGATGTATATACTGATAATGATTTATATACTGATAATGATTTATATACTGATGATTTATATACTGATAATGATTTAACATACTGATGATTTATATACTGATAATGATCTATATACTGATAATGATTTACATACTGATGATTTATATACTGATAATGATTTATATACTGATAATGATTTACATACTGATGATTTACATACTGATGATTTATATACTGATAATGATTTATATACTGATAATGATTTACATACTGATAATGATCTATATACTGATGATTTATATACTGATAATGATTTACATACTGATAATGATCTATATACTGATGATTTATATACTGATAATGATTTACATACTGATAATGATCTATATACTGATGATTTATATACTGATAATGATCTATATACTGATGATTTATATACTGATAATGATTTACATACTGATAATGATCTATATACTGATGATTTATATACTGATAATGATTTATATGCCGATGATTTATATACTGATAATGATTTCACATAATGATGATTTATATACTGATAATGATCTATATACTGATAATGATTTACATACTGATGATTTATATACTGATAATGATTTATATACTGATAATGATTTACATACTGATGATTTACATACTGATGATTTATATACTGATAATGATTTATATACTGATAATGATTTACATACTGATAATGATCTATATACTGATGATTTATATACTGATAATGATTTACATACTGATAATGATCTATATACTGATGATTTATATACTGATAATGATTTACATACTGATAATGATCTATATACTGATGATTTATATACTGATAATGATTTACATACTGATAATGATCTATATACTGATGATTTATATACTGATAATGATTTATATACTGATGATTTATATACTGATAATGATTTAACATACTGATGATTTATATACTGATAATGATCTATATACTGATAATGATTTACATACTGATGATTTATATACTGATAATGATTTATATACTGATAATGATTTACATACTGATGATTTACATACTGATGATTTATATACTGATAATGATTTATATACTGATAATGATTTACATACTGATGATTTATATACTGATAATGATTTGTATACTGATAATGATTTACATACTGATAATGATTTACATACTGATAATGATCTATATACTGATAATGATTTACATACTGATGATTTATATACTGATAATGATTTACATACTGATAATGATCTATATACTGATAATGATTTACATACTGATGATGTATATACTGATAATGATTTACATACTGATAATCAACGCGATCATCACCCTTAAAAAGCCTCCACTGTGGTCCAGTCTTCGCTGGAACGTCGCCTTTCATGGACTTCTGCCTGCCTGCCTGCCTGCCTGCCACTGAGCCGACTCCTGCTCTACCCCTGAGATCGGTTACTTCCATAAAGACTTGATTCTTCCCTTACCTGGTTGTCCCGTCTGCTTTTGGGTTCTTTCCTGATACGTGACATATATACTGATAATGATCTATATACTGATGATTTATATACAGATAATGACCTATATACTGATAATGACCTATACACTGATGGTTTATATACTTATAATGATCTATATACTGATGATTTATATACTGATAATGATCTATATACTGATGATTTATATACTGATGATTTATATACCGATAATGAGCTATATACTGATGATTTAAATAATGATAATGATCTATATTCTGATAATAACCTATATACTGATGATTTATATACCGATAATGAGCTATATACTGATGATTTAAATAATGATAATGATCTATATTCTGATAATAACCTATATACTGATGATTTATATACCGATAATGAGCTATATACTGATAAAGATCTATATACTGATGATTTATATACTGATAATGAGCTATATGCTGATAATGAGCTATATACTGATAATGATCTATATACTTATAATGACTGTCCTGGCCTGTTATCTTCCAACTAATCCTTTAGAGATTATGAAACCGGGCTTTGAATTTGAATTCCATGGTTTCAATTTTATCCCACTCCTGATACCAATGTAGCGAATTCTGAGGGCAGTGGGGAACCACCGCTGCAGCCGGGAATCGAACCCGGGTTGCCCGCACAACGGGCAACTGCGTTAATCAGTTAACTAAAGGATCTGACCCGTTAGCCAAGGGCTAGCGAGCCTAGTCATCTGTGTTCGTTACACTACATACATGCAAACAGTTAGGTACAGTTACACAGGTACCATTACATCACCCCAGTATCACAAGATTTCGTGTCATAGTCATGAAATGTAATCTATGAAATCGTGCGGGGGGACACGATGTCACTGAAATCGTCTTCTCCGGCACCACCAAGTTGTAGCCAATGCATTCCTATGGGCCAAGTTTTTCTTGCGCGAGTCACGTTATCAAGATGCTGGCTGTGGCTGGTCTGGCCTCCCGGGAGAATGCCTGTCACTTACATTTGAAAACACAAAACCTACCTAACCCTAACCACTGTACGTTTTGTGTTTTCAGATATATATGTACATGACTGGTGGCATTCTCCCGGGAGGCCAGACCAGTCAGAGCTAGCATCTTGATAACGTGACTCGCGCAAGAAAAACTTGGCCCACAGGAATGCACTGGATACAACTTGGTGGTGCCGAGAAGACAATTTCAGTGACATCGTGTCCCTCAGCACGATTTCATAGAATACATTTCGTGACTATGACACAAATCTCATGATACCCGGTTGCACAACTGCATGACATTTAATCAGGGTGCGAACTACGGGAGAGGGAGCCAGGGGGAGCCCCTTAATAAGACGTGAGCATTCATGAAAACATGACGTGTGAAATTTTGGGGGTCTCATTTAAAGATTAGGCACGCCCAGTGACTGCTGGGATAAGCTCCAGCATCCGTGCGACCCTGAGAGCAGGATACGCGATTTGGGTGATGGATGGATGGATGGATGGATGCATTCAAATTTAATTGGTTCAATCAAATCTTTGGACAAATGACCTTGATTTTGGTGTCCATCCATCCATTATCCAAACCGCTTATCCTGCTCTCAGGGTCACGCGGATGCTGGAGCCTATCCCAGCAGTCACTGGGCGGCAGGCGAGGCGACACCCGGGACAGGCCACCAGTCCATCACAGCGAATTCAGGGGGCAGCTAGCAACTGCCACAGCCAGGGCACTAACGCGTGTGTCCCGTACCACAGGCGACTACGTCAACTGACTAAAGCATCCAGTTTTGAGTTGACTGTGACTGCATCTTCAGGGAAAACCAAGACATAAAGGAAGCTGATGTTGTCAGTGCTGTAATACTTAGATTACACACACTAAAACAAAGACACGAACAAAACAGTTAACCGTGCAAAGAAAACAGTATATTCCCTCAACATGCACCCACCCCTCACTTACACACACACACACACACACACACGCACACACACGCACACACACACACACACACACGCACACACACACACACACACACACACACACACACACACACACACACACACACACACACACACGCACACACACACACACACACACGCCTCCTGTCCTTCTCCTGTCTACGTGTGTGTGGGTGTACTTGTGTGTGTCACCTGATCTGATGGTTGGCTTCACTTCTGACCCGCAGCACTTCCTTCCCCTTCAGCTCCAGCTCTCTGGTCAGGGTGTCGATGGTCTCGTTTAGGGAGTGGATCTCGTGGTCCAGATTGGTGATGCGGTTACTGCGGCAACAAACCTCCGTCTGCAGATCCGAGATACGCCCGACCAGCTCTTGTTCCTAGATAGCACACACTTGTTTTAGCCTTCCTGTGTCCTGCAAGCAAATACTCTCTTCTTCACTTTTGTACCACACCTATACAGCTCGCCCTCTAGTGGTTGCCGCTGGGACTTCTGTTGACTGACCAGTTTCACCACAGCCGGCTCCTGCTGGGACATGAGCGACTCCGCTGAGACAGCTCAGTATCACGCCAAAGCGTGGAATACACCCGCCGGTTCCCAACGTGTCAGTGTCACGGATTCCCTGCGCTCAGGTGTGAGAACTACACGCTTGTATGAAGGTGGCGTGCCAGCAGGGGGAGATGATTAACTCAATGCCAGCAACTCCCCACAGAGGAAAAGAAGAATACATTTTTTCCAAAATCCTTACCCTAACCCTAACCCTAACCTAACCCTAACCCTAACCCTAACCTAACCCTAACAATAACCCAACCCTAACCCTAACCCTAACCCAACCCAACCCTAACCCAGCCGTAACCCTAACCCAACCCAACCCTAATGCAGCCGTAACCCTAACCCTAACCCAAAAATAATGCTAACCCTAACCCAAACCTGACCATAATTCAACCGTAACCATAACCCTAACACAAACCCTGACCCTAATCCAACCCTAACTCAACCCTAACCCTAACCCAACCCTAACCATAATTCAACCCTAACAATAACCCAACCCTAACGCAGCCGTAACCCTAACCCTAACCCAACCCTAACCCTAACCCAAACTCAACCCTAACCATAATCCTAACCGTATCCCAACCCCAACCCAACCCTAACCCAAACCCTAACCCTAACCCAGCCATAACCCTAACCCTAACCCAACCCTAACTCAACCCTCACCCAACCAACCCTAACCAGCCCTAACCCAACCATAACGCTATCCCTAACCATAACCCAACCCCAACCCAACCCTAACCCAAACCCTAAACGTTAGGGTTAGGGTTAAGTTGAGTTAGGGCGTAACCCAACCCAAACCCTAACCCAAACCTTACCATAACCCTAACCCAACCTTAACCTTAACCCTAACCCTAACCATAACCCTAACCCCACCCTAACCCTAACCTTACCATAACTCTAAGCCAACCTTAACCTTAACCTTAACCCTAACCCAACCCTAACCATAACCCTAATCCAACCCTAACCCTGAACCTAACCCTAATCCAACCCTAACCATAATCCTAACCCCACCCTAACCATAATCCAACCATAACCCAACCCTAACCATAACCAAACCCTAACAATAACCCAACCCTAACCCTAACCTGTCTTCATCTCTTAATTTGTCATGGTTTGCCTGAGCGGAGGCAAACCGTGACACTGATACGTTGGGGACCGGCGGGTGTGTTACACGCTTTGGTGTGATATTGTGTTGGCTGAGAAGCTGGGAGCGGAGTTTGTTACTCAAGGCACGGCAGAGGTACGTATTTATATTTTACACATTTTCCCAGCAGTCACCTGCTCCCCCTTTTTTTTTTTGGTGAATAGCAACACAACACCCCTGGCTCATGTAAAAATGAACAAAGCAAAAGGGAAACAACAACAACAACAACAAAACTTCAATCTTGCATAAATGTACAAATTAACTACAGGGACAGAAATACATACATGATGGTAAACACGACAACATACACATAGAAGTGCACACACATTCATACCCTAAATCACATGCATGTATTCATACATATGTAGCGAATATTTTTTTTGGAGGGGGGCAGCCGGGAACCGCCACAGCTGGGATGCGAACCTGGGACGCCCACACCATGGGCGACGATGTTAACCAGTCTACTAAAGAGTCCGACCCGTTAGCCAAGGGCGAGCGAGTCTATTTATCCGTGGTGGTTACACGTACAGCCTCACACAGGAATGAATGTACAGAATGTACATTTAGTTTACACCCATGTGCTGTCTACAGACTAACAGACAAGACTGTCAAAGGGAGTTTCTAACTTAGATAACAAACTATGTCAACATGCACATGGGCAGGAGCAGGGAACATCAGACAACAATCCACTCTGTGCATAACTGTAGTCCACCGACTTCCGGTTTCTACTGCAGCGATACCAGTTTCCTGTTTGTTGTCGTGTGCTATTGACAATGGCATATTCTTCGCGATGCCTGCAAGATTCACCATGGATAAATGTCAACGACATGCACACAACTGTCCACACACTTTCACCTGCACCTCCCAGCAGACGGGTGAAACGTTTCAAGTTGTACACATCAAGTTACGTCCGTCCGTCCGCTCATCCTCATAGTTGTGGACGTAACTTGATGTGTACAACTTGGAACTTTCTCCTGTCTGCTGGTAGGTGCAGGTGAAAGTGTGTGGACAGTTGTGTGCATGTGGTTGACATTTCTCCACGGTAAATCTTGCAGGCATCGCGAAAAAGATGGCATTGTCAATTGCGCATGACAACAAACAGTAAACTGGTATGACCACTGCAGAAGAAACCGGAAGTCAGTGGACTACAGTTATGCACAGAGTGGATTCAGAAAAGTTGAGAAAAAAAGAATAGCTGGAGAAGAGAAGTGTGGTAGAAGCTAGAATTGTACAGTAGTGTGCACCGTGAATTGCAGAGCATGATTCAAGAGTCAGTGGTTTATTGGTTTATTGTCTCCTCCGCTCAGGCAAACCATGACAAATTAAGAGATGAAGACAGGTTAGGGTTTATTGGTTTATTGGTCACATGCTTCAAGTGCAACAAGAAGTGAAAGGATTCTTTGGTAAACTCCCAAATCTGTGCAACACAAGAGATATGGAACAACAATAACAACACAAAGAATGAAATCCACCCATCCATCCATAACACAAACCGCTTATCCTGCTCTCAGGGTGGTAGGGATGCTGGAGCCTATCCCAGCAGTCATTGGGCGGCAGGCGGGGAGACACCCTGGACAGACCGCCAGGCCATCACAGGGTCCACACACACACACACACACACACACACACACACACACACACATTCACACCTAGGGACAAGGTAGTACGGCCGAGTCACCTGACCTACATGTCTTTGAGTCACCTGACCTACATGTCTTTGAGTCACCTGACCTACATGCCCACGCAGACACGGGAGAACATGCAAACTCCACACAGAGGACGACCGCCAAGGTTGGACTACGCCGGGGCTGGAACCCAGGCCCTTGTTGCTGTGAGGTGACCGCGCTAACCACTGCGCCACCGTGCCCCCCCACCCAAAACAAAACAGAACAAAACAAAACAAAAACAAAAAAACCCGGAAGAATGAAATGAAAGACAGAAATGTGGGGAGCATACAGGAGGCACAGCCCATGAGTATCCCTGTACAGTGTGCACTTGTTACACGATATCATGTGTGCAAACTCGGCTGAAGGCGTGAGGTGTAAGTGTGTGAGGCGGAGGGGCAACAGGACGGCAGTGTTCCAGATGGTGTCGTGCTGCGTGTGCATGTACCTGTTTGTGGCTGTGCTCCGTGGCGCTCTCTAGCTGCAGCTTGGCGGCGGTGTTTTCTTTGAGGTGGATCTGCTTCAGATGTTCGATAGCTGTTGCGTGGAGGTGGTTCAGCTCTGAACGCAGAGAGGCTTGCATAGACAGGGACAAGGGACAACAGAGAGACGGACAGACATGAGGGAAACAGACAGGAAGGCGGGACATCTTCTTGACTGGCCCACTGAAGAACAGGACATGTGTCTCGTTTAGGTGTGACGACAGCGACTATGATGGACAGGAAGAGAACGAATAACTGACAGCACATGTGCAGAGCCTCACACCGTCTGTGCTCTAGTCCTGTTTCTTCATCCGCGTGTCTGTTGCTGTACTGGACACAACTCACCACGTTTTTTGCTGGTCTCGGTTAACTGGCTTTGGTCCGTCAGTCAGTTGACAGCTAGCATGTTAGCCAAGTAGTGTGACGGCACCAAGTCACTGACATGAAGAACGAAACAAACCAAGAGTGAATGTACGTCATTTGTAGAACGACCGGGACTTCACTCCTACCTAAACTCTATATTCTGTCAAGATAAATACCCGACCCAGACAGCAAAACTGCTGTGGCCCGGACCCGTCCCACACAAACACTTTCATCCGGCCCACATACCGCGTGGAATGGTGGCACTTGGGCGGTCCACTCCTGTTTGCCAGATCTGGGCCAGAACCAAGCCATAGCAATGCCGCATGCACCACATATTTGCCAAAGGTGGCCCATATTTGTTTTGTGATATTTGGGCCATATTCACCATTTACCACTTGGGCCACTTCAGGGTCACATCCAGATCACATGTTGCCCAGAGCACCGCATCTTTGCCAAAAAAGGCCCACATGTGATTTGGCATATTTGGGCCATATTACATGTTATACATGGGCCACTTCCGGCTCACATCCATTTTGTCAGGGCAGAAGAAGGCCATCAGTGCCGCATCACTCCCTGAAGTGGCCCACATCCGGATGCTGTCTGGGCTATGAAATATTAATGCATTGCATATGTTAGTTTGTCTGTTATGAAACTAAGTGACACCAATATTAACATTTAAACAACTATGAGGCTATTTTAAACAACCTAAACTAAGACATGGTCCAGCGGGAATAGCAACATGGAAAAAGTGAAAATATGACCTGAAAAACAAAACAGAAACATAAATATTGCTACTCTAACAAACGGGACAGGGCAAGAGGAGCTGAACATACACACAGAAACAGCAGCAGACATACTGAACATGTGGAGTTAGCGGAAGGAGGCCAGCCAGCAGCCTCCGTGAGGACTGCTGTTTACTGAACCAGCAGCCATGTGACCTTCTGACTGCCTCACGCTACACAACAAGAGTCCTTCAACACAACAATCTGCCAAATGCTCAGCATCCTTCTCCAAAGACTCACGCTACACACCAAGAGTCCTTCAACACAACATCCTGCCAAATGTTCAACATCCTTTTCCAAAGACTCATGCTACACACCAAGAGTCCTTCAACACAACAATCTGCCAAATGCTCAACATCCTTTTCCGAAGACTCACGCTACACACCAAGAGTCCTTCAAACCAACAATCTGCCAAATTCTCAGCATCCTTTCCCAAAGACTCACGCAACACACCAAGAGTCCTTCAACACAACAATCTGCCAAATGCTCAACATCCTTTTCCAAAGACTCATGCTACACACCAAGAGTCCTTCAACACAACATCCTGCCAAATGCTCAACATCCTTTTCCAAAGACTCATGCTACACACCAAGAGTCCTTCAACACAACAATCTGCCAAATGCTCAACATCCTTTTCCGAAGACTCACGCTACACACCAAGAGTCCTTCAACACAACAATCTGCCAAATTCTCAGCATCCTTTCCCAAAGACTCACGCTACACAACAAGAGTCCTTCAACACAACAATCTGCCAAATGCTCACCCTCCCCTCCGAAGACTCACGCTACACACCAAGAGTCCTTCAACACAACATCTGCCAAATGCTCAGCATCCTTTTCCGAAGACTCACGCTACACACCAAGAGTCCTTCAACACAACAATCTGCCAAATGCTCACCCTTCCCTCCGAAGACTCATGCTACACACCAAGAGTCCTTCAACACAACATCTGCCAAATGCTCAGCATCCTTTTCCGAAGACTCACGCTACACACCAAGAGTCCTTCAACACAACAATCTGCCAAATGCTCAGCATCCTTTCCCAAAGACTCACGCTACACGTGAAGGGATACGCCAATCAAAGACCATTTGACGCATGGACATCAGTCCATTACCAATGTGGACATGGGACACACAGTAATACCAAATGTCCCTCTAAGCCTTATGAGGACAATAATGTGTAATTATATTATGAGAGGACAATGAAGTGTAATTATACTATGTGAGGAAAATAATGTGTAATTATACTATGAGAGGACAATAATGTGTAATTGTACTATGTGAGGACAATAATGTGTAATTGTACTATGTAAGGCCAATAATGTGTAATTGTACTATGTGAGGACAATAATGTGTAATTGTACTATGTAAGGACAATAATTTGTAATTGTACTATGTGAAGACAACAATGTGTACTTATACTATGTAAGGCCAATAATGTGTAATTGTACTATGTGAGGACAATAATGTGTAATTGTACTATGTGAGGACCATAATGTGTAATTCTACTATGTAAGGTCAATAATGTGTAATTGTACTATGTGTTCTCTTCGTCGAATTCTGTAATCTTCTGGCCTTCCTGTTCCAGCCAAGTTCGCTAATCTCAGCGAATGTGTCGCTGCACTTTTCTTTTGAGATTCTTCTGTTCCTATTAACTGTTGCTTGTTCCTGCCTTTCTCTGTTGTTCTGCAGTTTTTACAGTTTCATCGCTTATCCGTGACTTTGTCTTCTCACGTCTCTTTCCCCTAATGTTGTGTCCGCGGCGGGCAAATACGTATCCAGATTTGCTGCTTTGCCATACGTCCTCAGGCGGTGTCTCTCCTGAGATGGTTGGGAGGAGAGGTTCAAACTTATTTTCCGTCTTAACTTGGAAATTCACCTTTCTGCTTTCATCTTGGAGTTTTCCTACGTCGTGTCTTAGCGTGGGCCTTGTTGCTTTTGCTTTGAATGGTTTCATTCTTACTTTTGCGCAAACCCAGATGTGGTCAGTGTCACAATCTGCTCCTGCACGAGTTTTTGCAGTTGAGAAAAGATGTCATCCAAGTCGAAGAACGTGAAGGAGTTGAACACTCCTTAAAATCTCATGATGGCTACTGTTCCAAAGCAACCCAGTCGCACGGACTTTCGTGATGGCATCACGTTAATTCATCTATCGTGATACCATCACGATTATGACCTGATTTACGTGATGTGGTCACGATCTGATAGAACCCTAACCCTAACCTTCGTGACCACATCACGTAAATCAGGTCATAATCGTAATGGTATCACGATCGAAAGTCCATGCGACTGGGTAGTTCCCAAGATATCCAAACTCGTATTGCCATTGCAAAAACAAAAATGATCGAACTGAAAAATATCTGGAAAGACAAAAACCTGTCCAACAAACTAAAAATAAAAATTCTAAAGGCAATAATAAGGCCTACTGTATGAAGCAGAAGACTGGACATTGAGAGAAAAAGATAAAGACAGAATACAATGTGCTGAAAGGGGTGTAGGACCTGACATGACTGCATAGTCCTGGTTTAGTTATGGGACTACAACTACCGGAGTTCACTGTTCTAGGTAGTTCATATGTTCACATCCGGGATTCCGGGCTGGGACGGTTAGCTTAGTTCTGATAGCATGCCTAGCTGACAGCCACGAGTGCCTCACTTGTAACGTTTATTCTTTCATTAAACTTGGTTAAACGGCACAACAAGTTTGGTTATCGTCGTTAAGAAGACACACTCCTACATGTGGCGACGAGGATTTCTCGAACTGACGCTGACGAAGCAGCCGTGGAGGTGTTACAGCCGGAGCGAGCAGCCGAGCTAGCAGAGCTAGCTAGCTAGCGGGCCCGCTGTACAAATGACTGCGTCCGCATTTTTGGCACCGATCCAGCCCTTTCTGGCCGCGCCAGGCGACCCCCCTCTACAATGGAAAATATGGGAAAAGCACTTTGAAACTTACCTGCTTGCTACTGGATTAACCAAGGTCCCGAAGGAGCAACAGTTGGCGATCCTTCGCCATTGTTTGGGGACCGAAGGACAACGCATGTTTGCTACGCTACCAGGTGATGCTGGAGGTACTGAAATGGAGCATGCTATCGCGCGCCTGGATGCGCATTTTCTGCCCAAAGCAAACGTCACTATTGGACGGGCTAAAATCTACACAAGGGCACAACTACAGGGAGAGTCTACAGCAACGTATGTAGCAGAGTTAAGGCAGCTAGCAAGTACTTGTGAATGGGGAGAGCGTACAGAGCAGTTGATAAACAAGACGACAAGCAACAACTTGTGGGAACGTTTGCTTAACGAGGGGGACATTACCCTAGCTAAAGCTGTTGTCATAGCAACTAGCATGGACGCTACGAGAGAGGAAGTGAAAGTCCTGCAGGGGGCAGCGGCAGCACAGGCTAGTACAAAAGCTGATGTGCAGAGAATCGATTAATCACAAAATCGTAGGGGTAATTCACATCGGAAAACCCGAAACTGTCTCGGTCAGATGACAGAGAGCGAGGAAATGGCTCAAATGTGAAATGTAATACCTGTGGATTATTGGGTCATAAGTCAAGAGATGAAAACCGCCCCGCTCAGGGAAAAAGGTGTAACAGCTGTAAAAGGTTTGGACATTTCAGTAGAGTGTGCCGTTCAGCTAATGCTTCAAACTCAGCTGTCACAGCTGTGACAGAGAATACAGAGGATTATGATGATGATGATGAAGATGGGAAAGTTAACACTGTAATGCAAGTACACAAAGTACACAGTCTTCACATGAAAAACCCAGAGGACGCGTTCTCTCACCAGTGCATTGTTGGTGGCATACAGGTGAAAATGACACTGGACACTGGAGCCCAGGTGTCTTTGCTGAACTCGGATGTTTACTATGCAAAGCTAGCACAGGGCTTCCCCTACAGCCACTGGATGCTAAAATCAGCCAGTACTGTTGTGGTTACACCGCCCCGAGCTGCCTCCCCGGCACGTTCAAGCTACTCCCCCAGCTCGGACGTGCCGGAAACATCCGAGCGCTCGGCTCGCGCTCTGAGGAGACGAGCGCTGCGCTGCACCAGGTGTTTGCCATCATCCATAAGGCACACCTGCGGCAATCAGGCAGCCCTCTACAAGAAGTCTCCCAGAACACCACTCCGTGCGTCGACGTACTGAACCCTGCGGTAAAGCTCTGACAAGCCCTCCAGCGTTCCTTGCATTATGTTTATTCCCCAGTGTCTTATCTTCGTGTCTCTGTTTCCTCCCAAGACTCTCCCTCCGCCACTTCCACGGCTCCCCGCGTCTCCCTCGTCCCCAGCGACCTTCACGTTTCTCCCCGGACCTCTCCTGCGATCTCCCCCCTTGTCCCTCTACCTGGACCCCTCCTTTCGGACTCGACTTCCCGGATCTCGGACTTCCTCGGACAACCCCTCTTGGATCACGGACTGGACTTTCTTGCCAGGTGCACGCACATTATTTCAACACCTCCTGGTCATTTACATACCGCACCACACATAGGCTAAGAACACTCACACATAGTTATACACGCAAACCACGGGACACCACACAGTTTATTCACACATCCCACTAACAGAACGCTTTTCGCACCATACATTCCCTTCCCACAATAAAACCACCTTTTTGGATTTTGAAGTTATGCTGTGTCTGTCTGCCTTGGGTTTCGCCACACGGGTCGGGTTCTGGTGCGCGAGCATAACAGAACGTCGGAGCCATTATGGACCCAGGCAAACCCAAGGAGCAGACGGTCCCTGCGACGCCCCAGAGCCCCGTCCCCCTAGAGGCAGTAGTAAGAAGTCACAGCTGCCAACTTGCCTCTCTCCACGTAGAGCTTACTACTGCCTTCACCCATGTCACCGGAGAGATCAGCGATCTTCAGTCCGGCTCCCAGGCCGCGACGAGCGCGTTAGACGCTCTCTCCGCGCAGATCGCTGCACTCACTATAGCGGTCTCCAGGATGAGCGACCACCCTGCTCTGGCCCCGGTCTCTGCCCCCAGCTCGGCCTCCGGTTTCCCCGTTCCTGGTCCCGACGTTCCCCCTCCTCCGAGTCAACCCCCACTGGACCCCCGGTTCGAGCCTAACCTTCCCTGCCCCAAGGCCTTCGGTGGGGAGTTCGAGCTGTGCAGGGGTTTCCTTGGTCAGTGTGAGCTCCTGTTCAAACGCCAGCCAGCCAGCCAGGTATAGGACGGGAGAGACCAAGGTAGCCCTTGTTATGTCCCTCTTCACCGGCAAAGCCCTCAGCTGGGCCATAGCGGCGGTTGGCCATACCGAGCGGCTCGCCTCGGACTATGGTAATTTCCGCCGTGAGTTCGACCACCCAGCTGACGGGCAGGACGCTGCCAGCCGCCTCCATTCCATCCAGCAGGGAGCCAGGTCGGTGGCAGATTATTCCTTGGAGGTGAGGATACTCGTGGCAGACAGTGGGTGGGATGACACTGCGCTCAAGGGCGCGTACAGGAGGGGGCTGAGCGAGCCCATCAAAGATCTCATCGTTCGGGACCGCCCTGCCTCCTTCAACGAGCTCGTCGCCCTCCTGATGGACGAACGGCTGCGGGAGCGGCGCCAGGAACGCGCCCCGCGCACTGGCCCCTCCCATAGACCAACCCCCGTCCGTTCTACCGGTGCCTTCCCTGGGTCAGCGTCCCGTGGGCTCTCTCCACCCTCACGCTCCACCTCGCAACCCTGGGTGGCTTCTGGATCCAGGCCGGAGGAGGAGCCCATGCAGTTGGGTCGGTCACGGCTCCCGCTGGAGGTTAGGAAGCAGAGGATGCATGACTGCCTCTACTGCGGGAGGTCGGGCCACTACATCAAGGCCTGCCCGACTCGCCCAAAAGACCCGGCTCACTAGCGAGGGGTGTCCTAGTGAGCCTGACGACCCTTCCTCAGCCCCAGCCCAAGAAGGAGCATAACCACCTTTTTCCGGTCACTCTCACCTGGGGTAACGACCACTCTCTATTGGTGCACTCCTGGATTCGGGGGCGGACGAGTGTTTGACGGACATCTCGCTGGCCCGGCAGGCCGGCATTCCACTCGTCCCCTTAGACACACCCCTCACAGCCCAAGCCCTAGATGGTCGTTCACTTGGTAAGATAACACACAGCACTGCTTCCCGCACTCTTTCGGATAATCACGTGGAATCTGCGTTTTTTGGTTTTGCGCGCCCCTGGTGTTAGGACGACCGTGGTTTGAACGGCACGATCCCCTCATCTCTTGGTCTACTGGGCGGATTTTGGGTTGGAGCGGTGCGTGTCATGCCAACTGCCTTCGCCCCGCCCACTCCCTGTCCAGCGGCCTCAGACCCGTGCCTCCTCCCACGGATCTCACTGGTGTTCCTCCCATTTATCACGATTTAGCCCCTGTATTTAGTAAGGACAGTGCACTTTCCTTCCCCCCTCACCGTCCCTATGATTGCGCCATAGATCTTTTTCCCGGGGCCGCCCTTCCCAGCGGGCGGTTGTATAACCTCTCCGTCCCGGAGAAGGAGGCTATGCGCAATTATATCAGAGTCCCTGGCCTCAGGAATCATAAGGCCCTCGTCTTCCCCAGTGGCAGCGGGCTTCTTTTTTGTGGCAAAGAAGGAGGGCAGCCTGAGGCCTTGCATAGATTATCGACTGTTAAATGACATCACGGTGAAAAATAAATATCCACTCCCCCTGATGAGTTCCACGTTCGAGCCGCTCGCTCACGCCACGTTGTTCACCAAGCTAGACCTGCGCAGCGCGTACCACCTGGTACGCATCCGGGAAGGGGATGAATGGAAGACGGCCTTCAACAGCCACCTAGGGCATTTCGAGTACCTCGTTATGCCCTTCGGCCTCACCAACGCCCCGGCCGTCTTCCAGGCGTTGGTCAACGACGTGCTCCGGGACATGCTGAACACGTTCGCGATGGTGTACCTGGATGACATCCTCGTGTTCTCCAGGACTGAGGAGGAACACCACCAGCATGTCCACCTGGTCCTCCAATGGCTGCTGGAGAACAAGCTCTTCGTGAAAGCCGAGAAGTGTGTGTGTTCCACTCTGCCTCCGTGGAGTTCCTTGGCCACATCGTGGCCAAGGAACTCCACGCACATTATTCGTGGCCAAGGAACTGCACGCACATTATTCAACACCACCTTGTCATTTACATACCGCACCACACATAGGCTAAGAACACTCACACATAGTTATACACGCAAACCACGGGACACCACACATAGTTTATTCACACATACCACTAACAGAACGTTTTTGCACCATACATTCCTCCCACTCTATTCCATTTATTATTTGGCGGCAGTATTTGTTATCTTCCCTCCTTCTTATTCCCCTCCCCCAATAAAACCGCCTTTTTGGATTTTGAAGTCATCCTGTATCTGTCTGCCTTGGGTTTCGCCACACGGGTCGGGTTCTGGTGCGCGAGCATAACACGTATGATGGATCTAGTGTGCCTGTTGATGGATATATAGTTGTGCCAGTGTCTCACAAAGGTAAAACAGTCCTAGCAAAGCTGTATGTTGCACCTGATGGGACGACCTCTCCTACAGGCACTGAACTTTCACTTGGTCCAGGGAAACCCAACCACTGCACCCACGCAGCCTGCTCTTCAGATTGCAACAAAATCAGAACCAGTGTGTGTAAAAGAATATGCACAGCTCTTCACTGGTCTAGGCTATATTAGAGGTTTTGAACATGCACCTAGAGTGAGAGTAGATGCCTGGCCCGTGGTGCAACTGCTGAGACGACTTCCGTTGTCTGTCAAGGAAGAAGTAGCAGCAGACCTGAGACGACTGCAACAAGAGGACATAATCGAACCGGTTGATGCGCCAGAATGGGTTTCGAACATCACAGTTGCCAGGAAGAAATCAGGAGAGATTCGTACTTGCTGTGACTTACGAGAAGTCAACAAGGCAATCGTAGTGGGAAAACACCCACTTCCTTCGATTGACGAGCTGATTAATGAGGTTGCCGAACCTCGGTTTCCTCCAAATTAGACATGAGAAGTGGATAGCACCAAGTTCCGCTGGCCCGTGAGTCTCGCCACATCACCGCATTCATCACGCATGAGGGCGTGTTCCAGTACAAACGCGCACGGTTTGGATTAGCGTCTGCGCCAAGTACTTTTCAGAAAATCATGGACATCATACTGACTGGCCTGAAGGGGGCGCCACACTACCTTGACGATATCACAGTCCATGGAAAGGATCAAGAAGAACATGATGAAAGACTGAAAGAAGTTTTCGCGCGCCTTGCAAAGTACGGGGGTTGGTAAACATCGGAACACAAAGAGCCATGGACATCTATAGCTCTGAGAACAACTCCAAAGAGGATAAATTCCGAGTCTCATCACCAGCCAGTCAGACTAGCTTGGTTTAGTCAGAAAGGCACCAACTGAGGAAGCCTCTTGGATGAGAGGCGAAACGTCTTCACGGATATATACCAAGTCCAGTTGCACTTGATTCAACTCCTTTGGATAACCATGACCTGGATGAATGATAACATTCACAGACGACTTGCAAAGTACAACATGATGTTGAACAGAGAGAAATGTGTCTTCAACATCGATACAATCAAATGTCTTGGCTACAAGGTGAGTGCTACTGGAGTGAAACCATGCCAGTCCAAAGTGATTGCCATCAAGAAGATGCCAGCACCACAGAGTGTGAAAGAGCTTCAACCTTCTTGGGGATGACAAACTACTTCTTGAAGTTCATTCCGTATTATGCAACGACAACAGAACCCCTGAGACCGTTACTACGCCAGAACGTGAAATGGTCATGTGCAAAAGACTAAGCCTTCGCCGAACTCAAACATGCAATAGCAGAACCACCTGTTCTAGCTTACTTCCAACCAAATCGTACAACATTCCTTACCTGCGACACTTCAGCAGTTGGATTAGGTGCAGTCCGATCGTGGATGGAAAAGAACATCCAGTTGCTTGTGCATCAAAGAGCCTGTCAGCCATTGAACAGAGATACTCAGTTGGGGAAAGAGAAGCACTGGCTTGTGTATGGAGCATGGAGAAATGGCACGTGTACTTATTTGGACGACCATTTACTCTTAGAACAGATCATCAGGCCCCGACCACTCTTCTGTTGACTTCAGGAACTGGAAGACGGCCCATGAGAATCTCCAGATGGTCAGATCGGCTTGCCCAGTACACGTACAAAACCGAGTTTCGCCCAGGAAAGTCCAACAATGTTGCAGACACTCTTTCGAGACTTGTGCCACAAGATGATGGTTCAGAGAAGTCTTACTTCGTCGAGGAGGAAGATGAGCTCTTCATACAGCAGACCTTCATTGATGAGCTTCAAGCAGCTATCACTCCTGAAGAGCTCGCAGGAGAAACACGGCAAGATCCAGTACTGAAGGAAGTGCTGTGCTACATGAAAACAGGATGGAAAGGTCCACCGAAAGACACTCTTCTCAGCCCATACTACATGGTAAGGGAAGCACTTTTCAGTTGGAAAACGTCATGTGTTGGAAGAGGAGACCGTACCATTTTACCAATCACACTCAGACACAAAGTCCTCACCCAAGGACATCCAGGAACAAGGAAGATGAAACAGTTCCTTCGCAGGAAAGTATGGTGGCCAAAGATGGACGATGATGTCACCGACTTTGTGAAAAACTGTGTGCCCTGCGCACTGAGCGAAAAGTCACTCGTACCAGAGAAACCACCGCAACAGCCAACATCATGGCCTAAAGGACTTTGGGAGAAGATTCAAGTGGACATCTTCAGGGAACTACAAACAGCTCCAGCACATCAACAGTATCTGATTGTTGTTACCGACCTGTACAACAAATGGCCTGAAGTCATAGCCACAAGCAACATGACTACTGCGACAGTGATTAATGGACTTTCAGACCTGTTTACATGATGGGGCCAGCTTCAAGTTCTAGTGACAGATAAAGGGCCCACAATTCCAAGCTGACTTCACATGCTTCTTGGAGAAGAAAGGAATCGCGCACCTGAAGACACCATTGTACCAGCTACTGGCAAATGCCGGTGTGGAGAGGTTTAACAAAGTTCTTAAGTATGGTCTTCGTGCCCTGCTCCAAGAAGGAAACAGTTCTCTGATGCACTGAAAACACTACAGTTGAGCTACAGATCAATGCCTCACAAGGTGAAAGGGAAATCACCCGCAGAGCTCATGATCGGAAGAACCTTGAGAGTCCCGCTAAACACAGTCCGTCCACCCTTCGCGGCTGACAAAACACCTGATGACGCAAAGCTACGCAAAGAAGTACAGAAACGGCAGGAGGCTCAAAAGAAGTACTACGACAAAAGAAACCACTTCAAGGAGGATCCCTCACTGCAAATTGGAGATAGTGTCTGGGTCAAGTGACCACTGAGGGGACACAAGCTGAAGACAAGTTTGTCTGGCCCTTATAGGATCATCGCTCGACATGGCAGGTACACCTTCCAGCTTCAAGATGGAACCTTCTGGAACTCAAGAAGATTGTTTAGCACCAACCAGCCTGCTGAAGAGGACATGGACGCTGAGTTGGTCATTCCACAACCACCGGATCATGATCCAGGTCAAGAGCAGAACCTTCAACAACCGAGACAAGAAGTGGCTCAGGGAGATGCGCCACAAGCAAGGGCACAAGAATGACAACATGCAGAGCCATGGCAGCTAGTAAAAGGAGACTACCTGCTAGACTGAATGACTTTATCTTAACCTAGGGTTTTGGTTAAAGAAGGGGGAAAATGCAAGACCTGACATGACTACATAGTCATAGTTTAGTTATAGGACTACAACTACCAGTGTTCATTGTTTTAGGTAATGTTAACATCCGGACTGAGACGGTTAGGTTAGTTCTGATAGCATGCCTAGCTGACAGCCACGAGTGCCTCACTTGCAACTTTGATTCTTTCATTAAACTTTGTTAAACGGCACAAGTTTGGTTATTATGGTTAAGAAGACACACTCCTACAATGTGATTCTACCGAAGACTCTTAAACATCAACTGGCGAGAGAAAAGAAGCAGTCAGAGGATCCTACAACAACTTGGTGTCAAAAGAAAACTATATGGTGCCATTGTTAAAAGAAAGATGCGCTTATTTGGCCAAAAATGCTCTCTCAGAAGAGACATCATACAAGGGAAGATGGAGGGTAAATGAGGACGTGGCTGCCCCAGGATGAAGTATATGAACAATTTAAAGGAGTGGATAGGACACTATGGCTGAAACGTTCAGTGCCATAAGAGACGGGGACAGATGGGGCAACATCATCAGGCAGGCAGCGCGAGCAGCTAATGCCCACAAGGACGACGCTGGATGAGTGAGTGAGAGTGACATGCTATGTGAGGAAAATAATGTGTAATTATATTATGTGAGGACAACAATGTGTAATTATACGATGTTTATGTTCATTTAGATCCCCATTAGGACAATAATGTGTAATTATACTATGTGCTATTTACAAATTCAAACGCTCTTAAAGAGTAACTAACCCCTAGACCATTTTAGTGAATTTGCTGACATCTACAGGTTACATGGTGAGACTGTGAGGTGCGTGCGCCTAGAGGCACGAGGGAGCTGGTTTGCTGAAGTGCGGGGAAGTGCGGGGACACACTTCCTGAGGAGGGGGTAGTGTAACGATCACGGATGAATAGACTCGCTAGCTCTTGGCTAACGGGTCGGACCCTTTAGTCGACTGGTTAACATAGTCGCCCGTGGTGTGGGGGACCCAGGTTCTTGTCCTGGCTGCAGTGGTTCCCAGCTGCCCCCCCGAAGGTGAAAAACATGGCAGGCTGGTCTTGGTACTCTGTGATGTTAGCATAGCAGAATAAACACAACTGCAGATAATGACATTAATAATCGGTCTGTTGGATGTTGGTGAGCCAAAGAATCAGCATTTACAGTACTATGTAGTTTACTACTACAGTTGTTAGTGCTGGTTCTCTCTGTCTGTCCGTCTGTCTCTCAATACTGGTGTGCTGGTACATCTTAATCCAACAGATCCATTATTAATGTTTGTAGCTGCAGCTGTGTTTATCATGCTATGCTAACATCACCAGGTACCAAGACCAGCCTGCCATGTTTTTCACCTTTACATGGTTTTAACCTGTAGATACCACTAAACTCACTAAAATGGTCTAGGGTTTAGTTACTCTTTACAAATTAACCCCTCACTCCCTCTCCTTTTTATCCACCCATCCCCCCTTCCCTTACTCTAATTTCCATCCATCCAACCATTCATCCCTCCTACCTAACATGGCTTTCCCCTCATCCTCTAATTCAAAGCGGAGCGTCTGGAGTTCCTGTTCTGACTGCTGTCTCAGGATTTCCAAAGTTCTCCTATGGGCCTCCTTCAGAGCCTGTACCTCCTCCCTCTGCTCTTGCTTCAGACGCTCCTCCAGGGCCTAGGTAAGAGGAGCAGGTAAGAAAAAAAGAAAAGAAAGAGGAATCGACAGAGGTCAGTCAGAGGGGCAGAGGGGAAGAGTGAGGTAGACGAGAGAGGACGGATGTAAAGGAGGATGGTCAAGGAGAAGAAAAAAGCAAACACAGATGATGAAGGATGAAAAAGAGGGATCCAAGCAGAAGAAGGTAAACAGAGGGGAGAGAGAACGGGAGATAGATGTCAATTGTGGTAGTGATATACAGCTGTGTGTGTGTGTATGTGTGTGTGTGTGTGTGTGTGTGTGTGTTGTTTGCAGACACAAATAAAACCATACATGTTTGACGGATTAAAAACCTTGTAGACATTTTGGTCAGCATCCTGATGCAGGAATTCCCTGATATATACTCTTCCCTGCCTGCTCCTGTTGGCACCTGTGGCTTGTGTTATTCCAGCATCCAGTTTACTCCTGCCTGCTCCTGTTGGCAGCTGTGGCTTGTGTTATCCCAGCATCCAGTTTACTGGAACACTGTGGCTTTCTTCGGCAGAAGCAGATACCAAACATTTAAGAAATCACTGTTTTTCCACAGAAAAATGATCATCTTCAACTGAACTGTATTGAACCCAAAAACCCTGCCATCACTAAAAAGCAGGTGCAAGTACAGACAGCAGGTATTGAATATTCTTTACATTGTCCACCAAGACACAATACCGACAATAAAACCCTGACTGTTACGGGTTCACCCTCACAACCCCCTCAACCTACCTCTTCCGTTCCCCCTGGGCCCCCACGGCGCTCAGCTTCGCCTGAGTATCCACTCCTCACCACCAGCTCTGGGGCGCGTTCACGTTCGCCTTCACCAGACTCAGACCCTGAGGTGTCAAGCACCTCCAAACGGGCAAGGCGCGCCCTACGGCGCCTCTGATGCCATCTGCTGGCAGACTGGCAGTACGGCTCTGCTTTTCCCCGGTCACCCATTCCCTCAGCTGTGCCCCATCTACAATCAACTCAGCTGTTCCTCGTCTGCAATCACTTCTATCCCTACAAGAACCTGGTCTTCTCTCTACTCATTGCCAGATCTTCCCATAGCATTACTGTGACCTGTTACGCAGAGCCGGCTCGCCTGCCAACCAACCTCCTCGGACTACCTCTTGGCTTTGAACTCGGAATACTTCTCGGTTCCCCTTTGCCTTCGGACTTGGTATTTTGGCTGGTACACGCACTTACACAACACGCAACGCTCCATTTACATATTAAACACACTTAGGATGATTTACACTAACACATAGCTACACACATTACCGCCTGTCACTACATCTAGCGTATTCACACACCCCACGAACAAAACTACCTGGGCACCATACACATCCCGCACTTCTCTCTCCCTTATTTTGTTTCCCTTTACTTTTCGTTAAACGTTACTAAGAGTTCTCCGCCTCCCATGTGGTTGTCTGGGTCTTCCTGCACAACCCGCAACACGGACATCGGGGAAAGTATTGTAGCGAATTCGGGGGGGGGGGGGCAGTCCGGAAACCGCTACCGCCGGGACGCGAACCCGTGTCTCCCACTCCGCAAGCGACAACGTTAACCTGTCGACTAAAGGGTCCGACTCGTTAGTCAAGGACCAATGTGTCTACTTATCCATGCATGTTACAGTACATTAAAATTCCTTTATTGGTCCCCTTGGAGAAATTCATTTACTGCAAACTAACCCATCCTAGATGTGATGTGTGTAGCTAGGAGCAGTGGGCTGTCGCCTTCATGCAGCGCCTGCGGACCGACTCCAATTCTTTTCCCATTGCCTTGCTCAGGGGCACGGACGGGAATATAAAGCCTAACATGCATGTCTTTTTTGACGGTGGGAGAAACCGGAGCACCCAGGGAACCCCACCACAGACATGGGGAGAACATGCAAACGCCACACAGAAGAGTGAACCCCCCAAAAGGTTGGACAACCCTGGTGTTCAAACCCAGGACGTTCTTGCTGTGAAACGACAGCGCCAACCACTGGGCCGTCAACGCGTGGACTCCACAAGACCTCTGAAGGTGTCCTGTGGTATCTGGCGCCAAAATGTTAGCAGCAACTCCTTTAAGACCAATAAGTTGTGAGGTGGGCCTCCATGGATCGAACTTGTTTTCCCAGCACATCCCACAGATGCTCAATCGGATTGAGATCTAGGGGAATTTGGAGGCCAAGGCAACACCTTGAACTATTTGTCATGTTCCTCAAACCATTCCTGAACATTTTTTTTCAAGGTAGCAGGGCACAGTATCCTGCTGAAAGAGGCCACTAAAATCAATACAGTTGACATAAAGGGGGGGTACTTGGTCTGCAACAATGTTTAAGTAGGTGGTAAGAGTCAAAGCAACATCTACATGAACATCATGATCCAAGGTTTGCCAGCAGAACATTGCCAAAAGCACCACGCTGCCTTCTTCCCACAGTGCATCCTGGTGCCGTCTCTTCCTCGATTTAAGCAACGCACACATGATGTAAAACTACTACTACTTTCGGCTCCTCCCGTTAGGGGGCGCCACAACGGATCATACGTTTCCATCTCTTCCTGTCCCCTACATGTTCCTCTGTCACACCAGACACCTGCATGTCCTCCCTCACCACATCCATAAACCTTTTCTTTGGCCTTCCTCTTCTCCTCTTCCCTGGCAGCTCCATATTCAGCATCCTTCTCCCAGTATACCCAGCATATCTCCTCCACACATGTCCAAACCATCTCAATCTTGCCTCTCTTGCTTTGTCTCCAAACCGTCCAACCTGAGCTGTCCCTCTAATACACTCGTTCCTAATCCTGTCCTCCATCACTCCTAATGAAAATCTTATCTTCAACTCTGCCACCTCCAGCTCCTCCTGTCTTTTCATCAGCACCACTGTCTCCAAACCATACAACATAGCTGGTCTCACTACCATCTTGTAAACCTTCCCTTTAACTCTTGCTGGTACCCTTCTGTCGCAATTACTGGATGCCACCCACTCCACCCTGCCTGCACTCTCGTTTTCACTTCTCTTCCGCAGTCCCTGTTACTGTGGCCAGTTGACCCCAAGTATTTAGACTCATCCACCTTCGTCACCTCCACTCCTTGCATCCTGACCATTCCACTGTCCTCCCTCTCATTCACGCATAGGTATTCCGTCTTGCTCCTACTGACTTTCATTCCTCTTCTCTCCAGTGCATACCTCCACCTCTCCAGGCTCTCCTCAACCTCCACCCTACTCTCACTACAGATCACAATGTCATCCACAAACATCATCGTCCATGGAGACTCCTGCCTGATCTCGTCCGTCAACCTGTCCATCACCACTGCAAACAAGAAAGGTCTCAGAGCCGATCCTTGATGTAATCCACCTCCATCTTGAACCCGTCTGTCATTCCAACCACACACCTCACCACTGTCACACTGCCCTCATACATATCCTGCACCACTCCTACATACTTCTCTGCAACTCCTGACTTCCTCATACAATACCATACCTCCTCTCTCGGCACCCTGTCGTATGCTTTCTCTAAGTCTACCAAAACACTTTTTTTTTTTGAGATACTTTATTGATCCCTGTAGAGAAATTACACTCTGCATTTCACCCATCCTAGTTGTGTAGCTAGGAGCAGTGGGCAGCTGCCATACAGCACCCGGGGACCAACTCAAGTTCGTCTTGCCATGCCTCAGTCAAGGGCACAGACAGGAGTACTAACCCTAACATGCATGTCTTTTTGATGTATGTATGCACGTGACTCCTTCTGACCTTCTCCATCAACATTCTCAAAGCAAACATCACATCTGTGGTGGCATGACACTATACTGCTGCTCACTAATCATCAGCTCTCCTCTTAAATAGCTTCTATCACTCTTTCCCATATCTTCATGCTGTGGATGATCAACTTTATCAACATTCAGCATCAAGTTTTCTTTTTCATCGTCCACAAGATGTAAAAGAAAATGCGATTTATCAAATCAGGCCACCTTCTTCCACTGCTCCATGGTCCAGTTCTGATGCTCATGTGGCCATCGTAGGGGGTTTTAATGGTGGACAGGGGTCATGGACACTGACCAGTCTGCAGCTACACAGTCCCATACACAGCAAGCTGTGATGCACTGTGTTGTCCTGACTTCTGTGCATCACAGCATTAAATTCCTCAGCAGTTTGAGCTGGAGTAGCTCTTCCGTGGGACCAGACCAGATGGGTTAGCCTTCACTCCCAACACACATCAGTGAGCCTTGCGCACCCATGACCCTGTCGCCTGTTCATGGGTTGTCCTTCCTTGGACCACTTCTGGTAGGTACTGACCACTGCATACTGGGAACACCCCACAAGACCTGCTGTTTTGGAGATGTTCTGACCCAGTCTTCTAGCCATCATGTCAAAGTCACTCAGATCCTTGCGCTGGTCTGTTTCCTGCTCCCAACACATCAAATTCAAGAACGGACTGTTCACTTGCTGCGTAATCTATCCCACCTCTTGACAGGTGCCATGGTAACGAGATAATCACTGTTATTCACTCACTTGTCAGTGGTTTTAATGTTTTGGCTGATTGGTGTATGATCGGTGTGTGTCCTACCCTGATCTGATGTTGTCTGGCCTCTTCCATCGTGCTGAGAGCACAGCAGTGGGCTTCCTGCAGCCGATTTTCTCTCCTTTGGTGCTCTCTCTGCAACTCTGGAAACACACACATGCACAAACACACACGTAAACAAAAACCTACCACTTTCGCATATGCATGCCCCAAACTGCAGTAGCTTTATCAAGTTGTTAGAGCAAGAGCCAGCTTGCGAGCTGCGCGGCTGACCGTATTGTGCTTCAGTCGTCAGCGTCACCGCAAGAGTACGGTCATAACCGTGCCTGTAGCAATACAATGCAAGCCAGCGCCTACAGTCTCTAGGACTGTAAGGGCACGACTCCGATGCATCGCGCTGGCAGCACACGGCTCAAGAAGCTGACAAAGAAAAGCAATTCCCGCCACTGAGGATCTGTATGTTTCATATAGGTACTTGTCAGAGAAAGTCAAAGGCTTCTGTCGGTCTCAAAAAACTCTCTTGCCTCCCTAAGACACCATTTCACTGTTCGCGCACCGAGGTCTATGTGATCTTCTAGGAACGGTGATGCCATTTCCCAAGGGCTCTGATTGGCCAGTAGGCGGTGCTGGTATATGTGTTGAGCTATTACCTCAAACATAGCCAGCTCCGGAGCGGGCTAGGTGTGCAGCACAAGTTACCATGGTGACGTACCCCGATAAATAGTGGAGCACCGTCCTGACACTGAAAACCCAGGGTTAACCCTCGAGTTACCCCACTAACCCTCCACATCGGGCTTCGTAGTACAGGTCTGTGGTTCATTTGCTGACCCACTACAGGCCAGCCTGACCATTAGGTGTAGCCTGCAGCTGATGGTAGCCGTTAACTGGATGGCGAGTAGCTGGATAAAAAAAGTTTGAAATGCCTTCTGTACTGTTGAAATGTAAAGTTCATTTGACCAATATCGTTAACATTTAAAAAAAATAAAATGTCCGGTGAAACAGGACCATGCTAAAATTACCTTGTTCAGAACTTTATAAAGTTGACTATTCTTATTCTTCTGAGAGGGGTTTTAGTATTGGACAATAAGGGGCATGATGGGACTGCATTGCTCGGAAGCGTCATGTCAGGGTACCTTTTAGCTGTTGGCTCAGCAGCTCTCTCTCCTGGTTGAACTGAGACTGCAGCTGCTGCAGAGCGGCCTGGGACTGAGACAGCTGCAGCTCCAGAGACTGTTTCAGCAGAGAGATCTGGACACATGTACAGGAGGACATGAAGACAGAGATGGAAGGAAACAGAGACACAAGGGTTGTCGGAGGCAGCAGAAATTCAAAATGGCTGAAGACAATGTTCAGTCTTTAGTTTAGTGACCTTCAGGGTGGATGCATTGTCAGAATCGTATTGAATCTTTGCTCTCTTTTGCTCCCAGTGCAACCAGCTCTTGAGTATTAAAGCTAGACTGTGGTACTCTTACATATAGATGGATGTCCTTTACATCCAAACCCTTGCCAACCGATCACCACTCTCTCTACTTCACAGCATACAGGAGTTTTTAAATCTGTTGTCCGTGGCAACTTCCCCGCACTGGAGCCCCGGTAGTTATGATTTTTACGTCAGCCTGCCAACTCTGCCTCTGATTGGTTAGGGTTAGGGTGGGGTTAGAGTTAGCCAATCAGAGGCATGTGAATGCTTTCGTCATACGTACGCTGGCTCTGCAGTTGTTTGGAAAAAGATCGCTGGTGTAACCAGGTTAAAATTAATGTTTTTATTTTATTTTGTTTGAGTATGAAATATCACCAAATCCTGTCTGTGTGCTGTTATTTGTGTTTACTACATTTTATTTTATGTCATTATTTACTTTTATGTATGTTTTACAACGACCGTCATATACGTGTACTGTCGCTTTAAGAGAGAGGTCTTGTGGGTACACGGAAGAGGGAACGCGGGAGAGGCCATTTTGTTTTGTGGGAGGAGTCTCAAGCAGCAATCGAGCCGAGCCACACGTGTGTCTTACCATAGGACAGTTGTTTTTGCTGGTTTAGGAGAACGTAACTTTGAGTATCCCTGTAAGAAGATACTGCAAGCTGTGGGATAAAATACTTGTTTATCCTTTCTTACATCGGAGTCCCGTGGACGGTTTCTCCTTCTAACGCACACGAGTGAAGTCCGGGTAGTGGTTGAACTTCGACCCCCACGTCCGTAAGAAACACCGCTCCCGCTGGAGGACTGGACGTTTGTCGAAGAGTTTGAAACCAAAATAAATGGCAAGGTGGGCCAAATAGAGTCCTGTGTGTCCCCCCCTCCTTCTTTGATCATGATGATGATGATGATGATGAGAAACTGAGGGCCCCCACAACACCTGGGACCCCACCGAAAATAGAACACAACGCAGAGCTACTGATGAGAGTGAGGCATGCAAGTCCCAGCTCACTCAGCTGCTCACCGAGTACCATGACATCTTCTCCAGGGACTCTCTGGACTGTGGCGAGGTCAAAGGATACACACATCGCATCCATCTGGTGGATGAGCGCCCCTTTCGCTTGCCCTACAGGAGGGTTCCCCCAGCCCACTATCAGAAGTTGAGACAGGTTCTCACTGATATGGAGGAGAAAGGGATTATCCGGAAGTCCTCGAGCGCATACGCTTCACCGCTGGTTATGGTGTGGAAGAAGGATGGCGGGCTTCGGATCTGCACTGATTTCAGATGGCTGAATGCTCGGACCTTGAAAGACGCTCATCCCTTGCCACACCAGTCGGACTGTCTTGCCGCGCTGGGTGGTAACTGCCTCTTTAGTACGATGGACCTCACCTCTGGCTTCTTCAACATCCCAATGCATGAAGATGACAAGAAGTACACTGCTTTCACGACTCCCCTTGGGTTGCATGAATACAATCGCATGCCACAGGGCCTTTGTAATAGCCCTGCAGCCTTCATGAGAATGATGATTGGGATCTTTGGGGATCTGAACTTCACGAAGCTTTTGTGCTATCTTGATGATCTTCTTGTCTTCGCGCCGTCAGAGGTTGAGGCTCTGTCGAGGCTCCGCACTGTGTTTCAGAGGTTGAGGGAGAACAACTTGAAACTGGCTCCGAAAAAGTGTCATCTGCTGCAGAAGCGGGTGCGGTTTTTGGGCCACGTGGTTGATGGCGGAGGTGTGTCTGTCGATCCCTCCAAAGTAGAGGTCATCTCCAACATGACAGTGCAGGATCTCATGGAAGGTGATGGGTGCACGCCTTCTGTTCGTAGGATCAAATCTTTCCTTGGTATGGTATTTTACTACCAGCATTTCCTCCCGAACTGCTCCTCCGTGGCTAAGCCCCTGTTCGCCCTTACAGCTGGACAAAAGAGGAGGGGGAGGTCAGCTAAGGATAAGAAGCCCCATGGCAGCTTCCGTAAGCTTACCTCCGCAGACTGGACGGTGGAATGTGGGGAAGCATTTGATCTGTTGAAGACGATGTTACTGGAGTGTGTGGTGCTTGCCCATCCAGACTTTGAGGTGCCTTTCATTTTGTCGGTCGATGCGTCTTTGGACGGACTCGGCGCGGTGCTGTCTCAAGTGCCCCGAGGAGAGTCCAAGGCCAGACCTGTTGGTTTTGCAAGCAAGTCCCTCAGTGCCTCACAGCGGAAGTATCCAGCTCATAGACTGGAGTTCATGGCGCTGAAGTGGAGTGTTTGTGAAAAGTTCAGCCACTGGCTGAAGGGTCAAAGCTTCACCGTTTGGACAGATAATAATCCGCTGACTTATCTCCTAACGAAGCCGAAGCTTGATGCGTGTGAGATCCGCTGGGTGTCTAAGTTGGCGTCTTACACTTTCGATCTCAAACACCTGCCAGGGAAGAAAAACGTGGTGGCGGATGCCTTAAGTCGCGACCCTTTTTCCAAGCCCGTCAGTCAGAGGCTACTTAGGGAGCCCTACCCGGCCCTTGTTCAGGAAGCCGACGGGGTTGAGGGGGACTCTGTGCAGGATGTTTTCAGACTCAGTTGCCAGTCCCAAACAGTGAGTAGTGCGCGATCTGGGTTTGCTTGTGATGCAGCTGAGGTCAGGGCTTTTTGTCAAGCCAAATGTGACTGGCCTGATGCATCAGTATTCACAGCACTCAGTTTGGTCCAGCACGTTCAGCATCTGTCGGGTGGTCAGGATACACTGCCAATGTTATCCACCGAGGAGCTCAGGTTGAGTCAGGAGCAGGACCCCTGCATCTCCAAGGTGTTGCCCTTTGTCGCTGTTCGGAAGCGGCTATCGAGACGTGAGAGGCATGGTGCTGACCAGAAGGTCTTCAGGCTGCTGAAACAGTGGGAGAAGTTGGAAGTCAATGATGGTGTCTTGTACAGGGTGACAAAGGACCCAGTGTCCAAGCAGAGGAGGTCTCAGTATGTTTTACCTCTGAGTCTGAAAGACAAGGCACTGTCTGGCATCCACGATCACGCTGGTCATCAGGGCCAGGACCGTACTCTCTCTCTTGCAAGGCAGCGTTTTTATTGGCCTGACATGGAGAGGGATATCAGAGCATATGTCAGATGCTGTCGGAGATGTGTGTTTGGGAAGACCCCAGAGCCAGCTGCTTGCGCGCCCCTGGAGAGCATTAAAACCTCCGCACCGATGCAGCTTGTGTGTATGGATTTCTGGTCCGCTGAGGACAGTAAGCAGCGGTCGGTCGATGTCCTAGTGGTTACTGACCACTTCACTAAGCTTGCTCACGCGTTCCCCTGCGCCAATCAGACAGCGAAGCAGGTCGCCAAGAAACTCTGGGATCATGTATTCTGTGTTTCCGGGTTTCCGGAGAGAATACATTCTGACTAGGGCACAAACTTTGAGAGCAACCTGATTGCAGAGCTTCTCAGGTTGGCGGGTGTAGCGAAGTCCCACACGACGGCCTACCATCCTATGGGTAATGGCGGGACAGAGCGGTTTAATCGCACGATGGGGAATATGCTCCGTTCCCTTCCGCTTCAGCAGAAGCAACAGTGGCCTCAGCAGATCCATTCTCTCACGCTCGCGTACAATGCCACTGTTCACGAGACCACGGGTTACGCGCCTTTCTTCCTGATGTATGGGCGTGTCCCAAGACTGCCGGTGGATGTTATGTTCAGGCAGGTTTTGCATGACCCTCACGTTGTTGATTATGACTCTTATGCTCAGTCTCTGCTTTCCTGTCTAAGGAGTGCAATGGAGATCGCTCAGAAGCACTCCACGGCTGAGCAGCAGCATCAGGCGCGACAGTACAACAGACATGCCAAGGGCACTGTCCTGTCTGTCGGGGATCGTGTTTTGGTTGCGAACCAGAGTGAGCGAGGGAAGAGAAAGTTGGCTGACAAATGGGAGAACGGAGTGTACACGGTTGTCGGTGTCAACCCCAATATCCACGTCTACAAGATTCAGGATGCAGAGGGGCACACCAGGGTGGTGCACAGGAACCGTTTGTTGGAGGTCAACTTCTTGCCCCTTCCTGAGTTAGATCAGGGTGAGGAGTCCAGTACAACCACTCAGTTGTTTGACTGCGCAGAGTCCGATGAGGAGGACAGTGCAGATGTCCTGACGGTCTCAGGGGATGCAGTGGGGCTAGCAGTCTCATCGCTTGGAGACTCGCCTAGATCTGAGTGGGCAGAAGCGGAAGAGTTCATTCCGTCTAGTCTGGTAGTCAGTCCGGTGGGGGCCACTGCTCAGTCTCCACCCAACACACACGCACCACACAACACACATGCACCACACATAGAGGCATCACACTCACTCGATGTAGGTGTTATATCTCACACTGATTCGCACACAGAAGCACCACACTCACTCGATACAGATGTTGCAGCTCGCACTGTCTCACGCACACAAGTAGAGAGCGATGGTCGGGTTAGGACACGCACAGGGAGGGTGGTGAGGTCAGTGAACAGGTTAATAGAATCTATGGCTCAGATGCCATTTCTACGGAGTGTGAGGGTTTGAACTTTGATTGAGGTTGGAGTCATTCAAACTAGTTTAATGTGAGTTATTAGGTGTCTATCAGACAGGGTTGTTTTGGGCCAAGTGCATGGTGTGGCGTATCAGGCGTCACATTGATCTAGGGGAATACTGAGACTTGATCAACCTCATTATTTTCTGAACCTCGTAACCGAGGTAGCTCCTAAGTTGACTGGAGGACTAGGTCCTTCTTTTCACTTGTGCCAGTAGTCAGTGATGGGCTTTTCCTTTCCTCTTTCTCTTTCTATCCTGCTGTCAGGATGTTGGTGAATTTCAGGAGGGGTGAATGTAACCAGGTTAAAATTAATGTTTTTATTTTATTTTGTTTGAGTATGAAATATCACCAAATCCTGTCTGTGTGCTGTTATTTGTGTTTACTACATTTTATTTTATGTCATTATTTACTTTTATGTATGTTTTACAACGACCGTCATATACGTGTACTGTCGCTTTAAGAGAGAGGTCTTGTGGGTACACGGAAGAGGGAACGCGGGAGAGGCCATTTTGTTTTGTGGGAGGAGTCTCAAGCAGCAATCGAGCCGAGCCACACGTGTTTCTTACCGTAGGACAGTTTTTTTTGCTGGTTGAGGAGAACGTAACTTTGAGTATCCCTGTAAGAAGATACTGCAAGCTGTGGGATAAAATACTTGTTTATCCTTTCTTACATCGGAGTCCCGTGGACGGTTTCTCCTTCTAACGCACACGAGTGAAGTCCGGGTAGTGGTTGAACTTCGACCCCCACGTCCGTAAGAAACACCGCTCCCGCTGGAGGACTGGACGTTTGTCGAAGAGTTTGAAACCAAAATAAATGGCAAGGTGGGCCAAATAGAGTCCTGTGTGTCCCCGCTCCTTCCTTGATCATGATGATGATGATGATGATGAGAGACTGAGGGCCCCCACAACACCTGGGACCCCACCGAAAATAGAACACAACGCAGAGCTACTGATGAGAGTGACGGGCGTGCAGCAGGCTGACCAGCATAGAATAGCATAGGACTGCCCCCGTTACACTGGTTAGCTTTGCCAGAGCGGAAGTAGTGACGGAGTAGTTTCCGGATTCCCGGAGAAAAAGAAACTCAGGATTCAGAGGAAGGATTAAAGCAGAAAAAGGAAATAAAGTGGTCGACGGCGAGGACAAATACAGATAACCATTGGTGTAGCTTTCCCTAATCGGAGGGCGCTGAAATAAGAGAAAGGACTGAGGGCAGACACGGATGTCGCTTTAGTGCTCTGGGACAGGTTGGTATTTTACAGCAGCGGTCCACAACCTTTTTTGCGCCACGGACCGGTTTAATGTCAGACAATATTTTCACGGACCGGCCTTTAAGGTGTGGCGGATAAATACACAAAATAAAATGATACGACCGGCATAAAAACTGTGGTATTTTCTAAATATAATAATAAACGTGAATCCACTGTGTACTCGTATGCAACTTTATTAGCAGCGTCCTCGTAACATCGCGCCAACAACATAACATGAGTAACATCCTCTCTGCCCCCTAACACTCTCTGGTCGCCATGGTAACGTATAAACATGCCTTCAAAATAAGATGCAACACAAAACAAATACAAATTGCATGAAAATGCAACTCACCATAACGCTAAATTAGTGGGAGCCCTGAGCTGGTTTCTCTGCAACGAGACGGTCCCATCTAGGGGTAATGGGAGACAATGACACCCGAAGTGTGTTGCTTATGTCCAGTCTACTCCGTCCTTTGGTTTTGGTTGCCGTCACTGCAGAACATCCCGCTTCACACAAATAGGATGTCAGGAATGGCGACAGGGTTTTCAGTGCTGTTGTGGCGATCTCAGGGTATTCTGCCGTGACTTTAATCCAGAACACCGGCAGAGTTGTTGTCTCGAACATACTTTTAAGGTTGACAAATGGGTCGCGGATCCATTCCTTGGCAGTTCGTGGGTCTTTTGTGGTTGGGAAGTAGCGCTCAAACTCTTGTAAAAGCAAAGACAGGTGATGGTGCAGCAGCTGGGAGAATGAAGGCTCGGTCTCAGTCTCTTCCAAAATCCCCGCCAATGTTTGACACATGTCAAATATACCTCTGTTCACGCGCCGTCCCCACGGATCCAGCTCGGCTTTAAATGCAGCTACTTTATCTGCCAACCTGAAGACAGTTGTCATTTCCCCCCGAAGTGACCGATTGAGTTCATTGAGCAGGTTGAATATGTCGCACAAGTCAGCGAGTTTTGCGCCCCAGTCCTCGTCACTGACATGTGCTGCCAGCGGGGACTGGTTTCTGAGAGACATCTCTGCAGCGGCTCTCGTAATTCAAACACTCTGGCCAGCGACGTCCCTCGGGATAGCCATCTTATTTCTGTGTATAAGAGAAGGTGTCTGTACTCCGCGTCCATCTCCTCACAAAGCTGCTCGAACAGGCGCGAGTTAAGGGCGCGTGCTGTGACGTGGTTAATAACTTTAACGACGTCATTCAATACGCTGTTAAATTCCGGTGGTATTTGTCGGCTAGCCAGCATCTCCCGGTGAATGACACAATGCGTAGACTCACATTCAGGTGCAACCTCCTTAATCCGAGTAGTTACACCAGACAGCCACCAGTCCGGTCATGGCAGCAGCTCCGTCTGTGCATATGCCGACACAAAAGGACCAGTTCGGTTCTCCTGATATATAATCATCCAGCGACTTGAATAGTTCTGCGGCTGTGGTTTTGGTTGGCAACGATAGTGCACATAACATATCCTCGTGTACATCCTCCTGATAAAGATATCGCACATAAACAAGTAGTGTTGCCTTGTTGTCAATATCTGTAGACTCGTCCACCTGGAGTGTGTACCACGGTGATGTATTAATGCTCTCCAACAATTGTGTCTCAATGTCCTCTGCTAGTATTTCCTCAATGTGCTGAGTGACGGTGCTGGCCGGAAGAGGCACCTGTGCCATCTTTTAACCGCAGCCTCTCCTAGAAGTTCACGGCCAATGTCTTTAGTGGGGGGCAGGATCAATTCTTCACCAGTGGGGAATGGCTTCTTAGCCTTAGCGATACCATTAGCCACCCAGTATGACGCTCTCAGTGCACTCGCATTTGTTGACGTGGTGGCCCTCAGTAATGCTTCTGTCCTTCTTGTTCATGCTTTTTTCTTCCAGAATACTCCGAAGGCTTGTCTTTTAATGCAGGGTGCTTGGTCTCCACGTGGCGAAGCCGTTCAGAAGGCTTCGTTGCCTCATTAGAGAGCCGGTCGCCGCACGTTATGCAGAGCGGGCTTTGGTGCGCGGGAATCACCTGTCGCGATAAATCCATATTTTAAGTAGGACTCCTGGTATTGTCTGTTAAATGCAGCTTTCTTTTTCTTGGAAGTCGTAGGCTCTTCTTCTGTCTCCTCACCGGGCCTTTTCCCCTTCGCAAAGACACTTTCCAAAGACGTTTGTTTTTTACTCATTTTGCCAGCTTGTGGGTTTAATTTTAGCGGCAACGTATCACGTGACCGAGACAAGCGTCAAGAGTGAGTCATAGACGGATGTAACAGAGGGAATCCGGTCATTTTTCAAAATAAAACATCGTTCAGACTCAGATAACGAATAAAACGGAAATAATGTAAGTTATTTATTCTTTCTCTGCGGCCCGGTACCAAATGACCCACGGACCGGTACCGGTCCGCGGCCCGGGGGTTGGGGACCGCTGTTTTACAGTATTTGGAGAGGCTATGTGGCCATTACCTAGGCGTTACTCTACCCCACTAATGGATTATTGTCTTGGACCGGGACATTTCTTTATATTGGTTGTAACACGTTTTGTAACTATTAATTAAGCGCTTGTCGACAGTGTTTTTGTAATTACACTCGCTGCCAGAAGGGGGAGACAAAAGTTCTACACTGCCGGTTTCGCGAGGAGTATGCGGTTGTCGGAGGCACATGCTAGCGGGCGGGGGACTGGTGTGGCCGCTGCGGTGGAGGCCGGGGGTCGGTGGACTGCAGTTATACACAGAGCCGATTATGTGGACCTGCTGGGGAGTCCAGATCCCGCAGTGTGAGAAGCGTCGTGACTGGCAAGGAGGGCGGCGACGGGCTACAGCCAGCAAGAGCGCAAGACACGGGGTGAGGGAGGCCGTGGGCACGAGTCGTAACGCCTGCAACTCCCCAACACCAACACGCCTGCTGCAAGGAAAGCTCCTCGGTCCGCTGGGACACGTCATTTCCCGTGTCACTTCTCGCCTGCTTTCGTGACAAAACGTAGTTTGGAGACCCGACAGACCGGTCGTGGGCTCCTCCTGTTGGAAGACCTTGTACTTTGACCCCCTGTCACCGCTCAGTCATGTAGTGTAAAAACCACAACGCATTCAAGATTCCCGTTTACAAGACAGCAAGTTGTGTACTAGTGTGAACAGCACAGCGGCCTGACGAGTGTGCACGTCCTGAATCAAAGGCTGCATACGACTCGGCACCGCCACCACACGCCCATGCTGACCCGCGAGGCTTAAAGCAGCAGTCCTTCATTCACGCGTTAGCAAAAAGACTCGCACTGGCTCTGTGATGGTCTGGCGGCCTGTCCAGGGTGTCTCCCCGCCTGCCGCCCAATGACTGCTGGGATAGGCTGCAGCATCCCCGCGGCCCGGACAGCGGGAGAAGCGGTTCGGGAAATGGGTGGAGGGATGGATCTTGGAGATCCTGCTTTTTGACACTTTACTGGCTCTTGTGGTGATGCTGGTATTTGCAGTCGTGTTTTCTATCAACATTCCAATGATTCATTAGAGGTGTAACAGTCGGTGTGCCCTTATGTCAGCACAGCATTCCCCCCCCCCCAAAAAAAAAGAAAAGGAAAAAAAACGCAGTCAGCAGGTGACCATTTCCCTAAATATTTAAACGGACTCACTGCTTGATAATGTAGGAATAAGGCTGGGCTCCCAAGGCTGTTTTCAGTTGTGACTGATGATCAGTTAAACCACTACAGCATTTGGTATATTGACCTACAATTATAATCCTGCCAAACTCTACCCCCGCCCCCCCCTCCCCATTTTTCTCCCCAATTATACTTGGCCAATTACAACACTCTTCCGAGCCATCCCGGTCTCTGCTCCACCCCCTCTGCCAATCCGGGGAGGGCTGCAGACTACCACATGCCTCCTCCAACACATGTGGAGTCACCAGCCGCTTCTTTTCACCTGACAGTGAGGAGCTTCCCCAGGAGGGATGTACCGCGTGGGAGGATCACGCGTTATCCCCTCCCAGTCGCCCCTCCGCCCCGAACAAGCATCCCGACCGACCAGAGGAGGCGTTACGGAATGACCAGGACACATACCCACATCCGGCTTCCCACGCACGGACACAGTCAATTGTGTCTGTAGGGCTCCCCGACCAAGCCCGAGGTCACATGGGGATTCAAACCAGAGATCCCCATGTTGGTGATCCTGCCAAACATTTTTACAATATATGAAAAGACTCTCAATCTGTACTTTGTAGCCCTTACATCACAAGAGCAATGACATCCTACATCCTACTGTCAGCATGATATCCTACTATCAGTAAGACATCCTACTGTCAGCATGACATCATACTGTCAGCATGACATCCAACTATCAGCATGACATCCAACTATCAGCATGACATCCTACTATAAGCATAACATCCTAATGCCAGCATGATATCCTACTGTCAGCATGACTTCCAACTATCAGCATGACATCCTACTGTCAGCATGACTTCCAACTATCAGCATGATATCCTACTATCAGTAAGACATCCCACTGTCAGCATGACATCCTACTACCGCATGACATCTTACTATCAGCATGACATCTTACTGTCAGCATGACATCCTACTGCCGGCATGACATCCTACTGTCAGCATGACTTCCTAATGCCAGCGTGATATCCTACTGTCAGAGTGATATCCTACTATCAGTAAGACATCCTACTGTCAGAGTGATATCCTACTATCAGCATGACATCCAACTATCAGCATGACATCCAACTATCAGCATGACATCCAACTATCAGCATGACATCCTACTGTCAGAATGACATCCTACTGTCAGCATGACTTCCTACTGTCAGAATGACATCCTACTGTCAGCATGACTTCCTAATGCCAGCATGATATTCTACTGTCAGAGTGACATCCTACTACCGCATGACATCCTACTATCAGCATGACATCCAACTATCAGCATGACATCCAACTATCAGCATGACATCCTACTGTCAGTATGACATCCTACTGTCAGCACGACATCCAACTATCAGCACGATATCCAACTATCAGCATGACATCCTACTGTCAGCATGACATCCAACTATCAGCATGACATCCAACTATCAGCATGACATCCTACTGTCAGTATGACATCCTACTGTAAGCACGACATCCAACTATCAGCATGACATCCAACTATCAGCATGACATCCTACTGTCAGCATGACATCCAACTATCAGCATGACATCCTACTGTCAGCATGACATCCAACTATCAGCATGACATCCTACTGTCAGCATGACATCCAACTATCAGCATGACATCCAACTATCAGCATGACATCCAACTATCAGTATGACATCCTACCGTCAGCGTGACATCCAACTATCAGCATGACATCCAACTATCAGCATGACATCCAACTATCAGCATGACATCCTACTGTCAGCATGACATCCAACTATCAGCACGACATCCAACTATCAGCACGACATCCAACTATCAGCATGACATCCTACTGTCAGCATGACATCCAACTATCAGCATGACATCCAACTATCGGCGTGACATCCAACTATCAGCATGACATCCTACTGCCGGCATGACATCCTACTGTCAGCATGACATCCTACTGCCGGCATGACATCCTACTGCCGGCATGACATCCTACTGTCAGCATGACATCCTACTGCCGGCATGACATCCTACTGCCGGCATGACATCCTACTGTCAGCATGACATCATACTGTCAGCATGACATCATACTGCCGGCATGACATCATACTGTCAGCATGACATCATACTGCCGGCATGACATCATACTGTCAGCATGACATCCTACTGCCGGCATGACATCCTACTGCCGGCATGACATCCTACTGTCAGCATGACATCCTACTGTCGGCATGACATCCTACTGCCGGCATGACATCCTACTGTCAGCACGACATCCAACTATCAGCATGACATCCTACTGTCAGCACGACATCCAACTATCAGCATGACATCCAACTATCAGCATGACATCCAACTGTCAGCATGACATCCTACTGTCAGCATGACATCAAACTATCAGCATGACATCCAACTATCAGCATGACATCCAACTATCAGCATGACATCCAACTATCAGCATGACATCCTACTGTCAGCATGACATCCAACTATCGGTGTGACATCCTACTGCCGGCATGACATCCTACTGCCGGCATGACATCCTACTGCCGGCATGACATCCTACTGCCGGCATGACATCGTACTGTCGGCATGACATCCTACTGCCGGCATGACATCCTACTGTCAGCATGACATCCTACTGCCGGCATGACATCCTACTGTCAGCATGACATCCTACTGTCAGCATGACATCATACTGTCGGCATGACATCCTACTGCCGGCATGACATCCTACTGCCGGCATGACATCCTACTGTCGGCATGACATCCTACTGCCGGCATGACATCCTACTGCCGGCATGACATCCTACTGCCGGCATGACATCCTACTGCCGGCATGACATCGTACTGTCGGCATGACATCCTACTGCCGGCATGACATCCTACTGTCAGCATGACATCCTACTGCCGGCATGACATCCTACTGTCAGCATGACATCCTACTGTCAGCATGACATCATACTGCCGGCATGACATCCTACTGCCGGCATGACATCCTACTGCCGGCATGACATCCTACTGTCGGCATGACATCCTACTGCCGGCATGACATCCTACTGTCAGCATGACATCCTACTGTCAGCATGACATCCTACTGTCGGCATGACATCCTACTGCCGGCATGACATCCTACTGCCGGCATGACATCCTACTGTCAGCATGACATCCTACTGTCAGCACGACATCCAACTATCAGCATGACATCCAACTATCAGCACGACATCCAACTATCAGCATGACATCCTACTGTCAGCATGACATCCAACTATCAGCATGACATCCAACTATCAGCACGACATCCAACTATCAGCATGACATCCTACTGTCAGCATGACATCCAACTATCAGCATGACATCCAACTATTAGCATGACATCCTACTGTCAGCATGACATCCTACTGTCAGCATGACATCCTACTGTCAGCATGACATCCAACTATCAGCATGACATCCTACTGTCAGCATGACATCCTACTGTCAGCATGACATCCTACTGTCAGCATGACATCCTACTGCCGGCATGACATCCTACTGTCAGCATGACATCATACTGTCGGCATGACATCCTACTGCCGGCATGACATCCTACTGCCGGCATGACATCCTACTGTCAGCATGACATCATACTGTCAGCAAGACATCATACTGCCGGCATGACATCATACTGTCAGCATGACATCCTACTGCCGGCATGACATCCTACTGCCGGCATGACATCCTACTGTCAGCATGACATCCTACTGCCGGCATGACATCCTACTGTCAGCATGACATACTACTGTCAGCATGACATCATACTGTCAGCATGACATCATACTGTCGGCATGACATCCTACTGCCGGCATGACATCCTACTGCCGGCATGACATCCTACTGTCAGCATGACATCCTACTGCCGGCATGACATCCTACTGTCAGCATGACATCCTACTGTCAGCATGACATCCTACTGCCGGCATGACATCCTACTGCCGGCATGACATCCTACTGTCAGCATGACATCCTACTGTCAGCACGACATCCAACTATCAGCACGACATCCAACTATCAGCACGACATCCAACTATCAGCATGACATCCTACTGTCAGCATGACATCCAACTATCAGCATGACATCCAACTATCAGCACGACATCCAACTATCAGCATGACATCCTACTGTCAGCATGACATCCTACTGTCAGCATGACATCCTACTGTCAGCATGACATCCAACTATCAGCATGACATCCTACTGTCAGCATGACATCCTACTGTCAGCATGACATCCAACTATCAGCATGACATCCAACTATCAGCACGACATCCAACTATCAGCATGACATCCTACTGTCAGCATGACATCCAACTATCAGCATGACATCCAACTATCAGCACGACATCCAACTATCAGCATGACATCCTACTGTCAGCATGACATCCAACTATCAGCATGACATCCAACTATCAGCATGACATCCTACTGTCAGCATGACATCCTACTGTCAGCATGACATCCTACTGTCAGCATGACATCCAACTATCAGCATGACATCCTACTGTCAGCATGACATCCTACTGTCAGCATGACATCCTACTGTCAGCATGACATCCAACTATCAGCATGACATCCTACTGTCAGCATGACATCCTACTGTCAGCATGAAATCCAACTATCAGCATGACATCCAACTATCAGCATGACATCCAACTATCAGCATGACATCCTACTGTCAGCATGACATCCAACTATCAGCATGACATCCAACTATCAGCATGACATCCTACTGTCAGCATGACATCCAACTATCAGCATGACATACTACTGTCAGCATGACATCCAACTATCAGCATGACATCCTACTGTCAGCATGACATCCTACTGCCGGCATGACATCCTATTGCCGGCATGACATCCTACTGTCAGCATGACATCCTACTGTCAGCACGACATCCAACTATCAGCATGACATCCAACTATCAGCACGACATCCAACTATCAGCATGACATCCAACTATCAGCATGACATCCAACTATCAGCATGACATCCTACTGTCAGCATGACATCCAACTATCAGCATGACATCCAACTATCAGCACGACATCCTACTGTCAGCATGACATCCTACTGTCAGCATGACATCCTACTGTCAGCATGACATCCAACTATCAGCATGACATCCAACTATCAGCATGACATCCTACTGTCAGCATGACATCCAACTATCAGCATGACATCCAACTATCAGCATGACATCCAACTATCGGTGTGACATCCTACTGTCAGCATGACATCCTACTGCCGGCATGACATCCTACTGTCAGCATGACATCCTACTGCCGGCATGACATCCTACTGCCGGCATGACATCCTACTGTCAGCATGACATCATACTGTCAGCATGACATCATACTGCCGGCATGACATCCTACTGTCAGCATGACATCATACTGTCAGCATGACATCCTACTGCCGGCATGACATCCTACTGCCGGCATGACATCCTACTGTCAGCATGACATCCTACTGCCGGCATGACATCCTACTGTCAGCATGACATCATACTGCCGGCATGACATCCTACTGTCAGCATGACATCATACTGTCAGCATGACATCCTACTGTCAGCATGACATCATACTGTCAGCATGACATCATACTGTCAGCATGACATCCTACTGCCGGCATGACATCCTACTGCCGGCATGACATCCTACTGTCAGCACGACATCCAACTATCAGCATGACATCCTACTGTCAGCACGACATCCAACTATCAGCACGACATCCAACTATCAGCATGACATCCAACTATCAGCATGACATCCAACTATCAGCATGACATCCTACTGTCAGCATGACATCCAACTATCAGCATGACATGCAACTATCAGCATGACATCCTACTGTCAGCATGACATCCAACTATCAGCATGACATCCAACTATCAGCATGACATCCTACTGTCAGCATGACATCCAACTATCAGCATGACATCCTACTGTCAGCATGACATCCAACTATCGGTGTGACATCCTACTGCCGGCATGACATCATACTGTCAGCATGACATCCTACTGTCAGCATGACATCCTACTGTCAGCATGACATCCTACTGCCGGCATGACATCCTACTGCCGGCATGACATCATACTGTCAGCATGACATCCTACTGCCGGCATGACATCCTACTGCCGGCATGACATCCTACTGTCAGCATGACATCCTACTGCCGGCATGACATCATACTGCCGGCATGACATCCTACTGTCAGCATGACATCCTACTGCCGGCATGACATCCTACTGCCGGCATGACATCCTACTGTCAGCATGACATACTACTGTCAGCATGACATCATACTGTCAGCATGACATCATACTGTCAGCATGAAATCATACTGCCGGCATGACATCATACTGTCAGCATGACATCCTACTGCCGGCATGACATCATACTGCCGGCATGACATCATACTGCCAGCATGACATCCTACTGCCGGCATGACATCCTACTGCCGGCATGACATCCTACTGTCAGCATGACATCCTACTGTCAGCATGACATCCTACTATCAGCATGACATACTACTGTCAGCATGACATCCTACTATCAGCATGACATCATACTGTCAGCATGACATCCTACTGCCGGCATGACATCATACTGCCGGCATGACATCATACTGCCAGCATGACATCCTACTGCCGGCATGACATCCTACTGCCGGCATGACATCCTACTGTCAGCATGACATCCTACTGTCAGCATGACATACTACTGTCAGCACGACATCCTACTGCCGGCATGACATCATACTGTCAGCATGACATCATACTGTCAGCATGACATCCTACTGCCGGCATGACATCATACTGTCAGCATGACATCCTACTGCCGGCATGACATCCTACTGCCGGCATGACATCATACTGTCAGCATGACATCCTACTGCCGGCATGACATCCTACTGCCGGCGTGACATCCTACTGTCAGCGTGACATCCAACTATCAGCACGACATCCAACTTCAGCACGACATCCTACTGTCAGCATGACATCCTACTGTCAGCATGACATCCTACTGTCAGCATGACATCCAACTATCAGCATGACATCCAACTATCAGCATGACATCCTACTGTCAGCATGACATCCAACTATCAGCATGACATCCTACTGTCAGCATGACATCCAACTATCAGCATGACATCCTACTGTCAGCATGACATCCAACTATCAGCATGACATCCAACTATCAGCATGACATCCAACTATCAGTATGACATCCTACCGTCAGCGTGACATCCAACTATCAGCATGACATCCAACTATCAGCATGACATCCTACTGTCAGCATGACATCCAACTATCAGCACGACATCCAACTATCAGCACAACATCCAACTATCAGCATGACATCCTACTGTCAGCATGACATCCAACTATCAGCATGACATCCTACTGTCAGCATGACATCCAACTATCGGCGTGACATCCAACTATCAGCATGACATCCTACTGCCGGCATGACATCCTACTGTCAGCATGACATCCTACTGTCAGCATGACATCCTACTGCCGGCATGACATCCTACTGTCGGCATGACATCCTACTGTCAGCATGACATCCTACTGTCAGCATGACATCCTACTGTCAGCATGACATCCTACTGCCGGCATGACATCCTACTGTCAGCATGACATCCTACTGTCAGCATGACATCCTACTGTCGGCATGACATCCTACTGTCAGCATGACATCCTACTGCCGGCATGACATCCTACTGTCAGCATGACATCCTACTGCCGGCATGACATCATACTGTCAGCATGACATCCTACTGCCGGCATGACATCCTACTGCCGGCATGACATCCTACTGTCAGCATGACATCATACTGTCAGCATGACATCATACTGCCGGCATGACATCATACTGTCAGCATGACATCATACTGCCGGCATGACATCATACTGTCAGCATGACATCCTACTGCCGGCATGACATCCTACTGCCGGCATGACATCCTACTGTCGGCATGACATCCTACTGCCGGCATGACATCCTACTGTCAGCACGACATCCACCTATCAGCATGACATCCTACTGTCAGCACGACATCCAACTATCAGCATGACATCCAACTATCAGCATGACATCCAACTATCAGCATGACATCCTACTGTCAGCATGACATCAAACTATCAGCATGACATCCAACTATCAGCATGACATCCTACTGTCAGCATGACATCCAACTATCAGCATGACATCCTACTGTCAGCATGACATCCAACTATCGGTGTGACATCCTACTGCCGGCATGACATCATACTGTCAGCATGACATCCTACTGCCGGCATGACATCCTACTGCCGGCATGACATCCTACTGCCGGCATGACATCCTACTGCCGGCATGACATCCTACTGTCAGCATGACATCCTACTGCCGGCATGACATCCTACTGTCAGCATGACATCCTACTGTCAGCATGACATCATACTGTCAGCATGAAATCATACTGCCGGCATGACATCATACTGTCAGCATGACATCATACTGCCGGCATGACATCATACTGTCAGCATGACATCCTACTGCCGGCATGACATCCTACTGCCGGCATGACATCCTACTGTCAGCATGACATCCAACTATCAGCATGACATCCTACTGTCAGCATGACATCCAACTATCAGCATGACATCCTACTGTCAGTATGACATCCTACTGTCAGCATGACATCCTACTGCCGGCATGACATCCTACTGCCGGCATGACATCATACTGTCAGCATGACATCCTACTGCCGGCATGACATCCTACTGCCGGCATGACATCCTACTGTCAGCATGACATCCAACTATCAGCATGACATCAAACTATCAGCATGACATCCTACTGTCAGCATGACATCCTACTGTCAGCATGACATCCAACTATCAGCATGACATCCTACTGTCAGCATGACATCCAACTATCAGCATGACATCCAACTATCAGCACGACATCCTACTGTCAGCATGACATCCAACTATCAGCATGACATCCTACTGCCGGCATGACATCCTACTGCCGGCATGACATCCTACTGTCAGCATGACATCCAACTATCAGCATGACATCCTACTGTCAGCATGACATCCAACTATCAGCATGACATCCTACTGTCAGCATGACATCCTACTGTCAGCATGAAATCCAACTATCAGCATGACATCCAACTATCAGCATGACATCCAACTATCAGCATGACATCCTACTGTCAGCATGACATCCTACTGTCAGCATGACATCCAACTATCAGCATGACATCCTACTGTCAGCATGACATCCAACTATCAGCATGACATCCAACTATCAGCATGACATCCTACTGTCAGCATGACATCCAACTATCAGCATGACATCCTACTGTCAGCATGACATCCAACTATCGGTGTGACATCCTACTGCCGGCATGACATCCTACTGTCAGCATGACATCCTACTGCCGGCATGACATCCTACTGTCAGCATGACATCATACTGTCAGCATGACATCATACTGCCGGCATGACATCATACTGTCAGCATGACATCCTACTGCCGGCATGACATCCTACTGTCAGCATGACATCCTACTGCCGGCATGACATCCTACTGCCGGCATGACATCCAACTATCAGCACGACATCCAACTATCAGCATGACATCCAACTATCAGCATGACATCCAACTATCAGCATGACATCCTACTGTCAGCATGACATCCAACTATCAGCATGACATCCAACTATCAGCACGACATCCTACTGTCAGCATGACATCCTACTGTCAGCATGACATCCTACTGTCAGCATGACATCCAACTATCAGCATGACATCCTACTGTCAGCATGACATCCTACTGTCAGCATGACATCCTACTGTCAGCATGACATCCAACTATCAGCATGACATCCTACTGTCAGCATGACATCCTACTGTCAGCATGACATCCAACTATCAGCATGACATACTACTGTCAGCATGACATCCAACTATCAGCATGACATCCTACTGTCAGCATGACATCCTACTGCCGGCATGACATCCTATTGCCGGCATGACATCCTACTGTCAGCATGACATCCTACTGTCAGCACGACATCCAACTATCAGCATGACATCCAACTATCAGCACGACATCCAACTATCAGCATGACATCCAACTATCAGCATGACATCCAACTATCAGCATGACATCCTACTGTCAGCATGACATCCAACTATCAGCATGACATCCAACTATCAGCACAACATCCTACTGTCAGCATGACATCCTACTGTCAGCATGACATCCTACTGTCAGCATGACATCCAACTATCAGCATGACATCCAACTATCAGCATGACATCCTACTGTCAGCATGACATCCAACTATCAGCATGACATCCAACTATCAGCATGACATCCTACTGTCAGCATGACATCCAACTATCGGTGTGACATCCTACTGCCGGCATGACATCCTACTGTCAGCATGACATCCAACTATCGGTGTGACATCCTACTGTCAGCATGACATCCTACTGCCGGCATGACATCCTACTGCCGGCATGACATCCTACTGTCAGCATGACATCCTACTGCCGGCATGACATCCTACTGCCGGCATGACATCCTACTGCTGGCATGACATCCTACTGTCAGCATGACATCATACTGTCAGCATGACATCCTACTGCCGGCATGACATCATACTGCCGGCATGACATCCTACTGTCAGCATGACATCATACTGTCAGCATGACATCCTACTGCCGGCATGACATCCTACTGCCGGCATGACATCCTACTGTCAGCATGACATCCTACTGCCGGCATGACATCCTACTGTCAGCATGACATCATACTGCCGGCATGACATCCTACTGTCAGCATGACATCATACTGTCAGCATGACATCATACTGTCAGCATGACATCCTACTGTCAGCATGACATCATACTGTCAGCATGACATCATACTGTCAGCATGACATCCTACTGCCGGCATGACATCCTACTGTCAGCATGACATCATACTGTCAGCATGACATCATACTGTCAGCATGACATCATACTGTCAGCATGACATCCTACTGTCAGCATGACATCCTACTGTCAGCATGACATCCAACTATCAGCACGACATCCAACTATCAGCATGACATCCAACTATCAGCATGACATCCAACTATCAGCATGACATCCTACTGTCAGCATGACATCCAACTATCAGCATGACATGCAACTATCAGCATGACATCCTACTGTCAGCATGACATCCAACTATCAGCATGACATCCAACTATCAGCATGACATCCTACTGTCAGCATGACATCCAACTATCGGTGTGACATCCTACTGCCGGCATGACATCATACTGTCGGCATGACATCCTACTGTCAGCATGACATCCTACTGTCAGCATGACATCCTACTGTCAGCATGACATCCTACTGCCGGCATGACATCCTACTGCCGGCATGACATCCTACTGTCAGCATGACATCCTACTGTCAGCATGACATCCTACTGCCGGCATGACATCCTACTGTCAGCATGACATCCTACTGCCGGCATGACATCCTACTGTCAGCATGACATCATACTGCCGGCATGACATCCTACTGCCGGCATGACATCCTACTGTCAGCATGACATACTACTGTCAGCATGACATCATACTGTCAGCATGACATCATACTGTCAGCATGAAATCATACTGCCGGCATGACATCATACTGTCAGCATGACATCCTACTGCCGGCATGACATCATACTGCCGGCATGACATCATACTGCCAGCATGACATCCTACTGCCGGCATGACATCATACTGCCGGCATGACATCCTACTGCCGGCATGACATCCTACTGTCAGCATGACATCCTACTGTCAGCATGACATCCTACTGTCAGCATGACATCCTACTATCAGCATGACATACTACTGTCAGCATGACATCCTACTATCAGCATGACATCATACTGTCAGCATGACATCATACTGCCAGCATGACATCCTACTGCCGGCATGACATCCTACTGCCGGCATGACATCCTACTGTCAGCATGACATCCTACTGTCAGCATGACATACTACTGTCAGCACGACATCCTACTGCCGGCATGACATCATACTGTCAGCATGACATCATACTGTCAGCATGACATCCTACTGCCGGCATGACATCATACTGTCAGCATGACATCCTACTGCCGGCATGACATCCTACTGCCGGCATGACATCATACTGTCAGCATGACATCCTACTGCCGGCATGACATCCTACTGCCGGCATGACATCCTACTGTCAGCGTGACATCCAACTATCAGCACGACATCCAACTTCAGCACGACATCCTACTGTCAGCATGACATCCTACTGTCAGCATGACATCCAACTATCAGCATGACATCCAACTATCAGCATGACATCCTACTGTCAGCATGACATCCAACTATCAGCATGACATCCTACTGTCAGCATGACATCCAACTATCAGCATGACATCCTACTGTCAGCATGACATCCAACTATCAGCATGACATCCAACTATCAGCATGACATCCAACTATCAGTATGACATCCTACCGTCAGCGTGACATCCAACTATCAGCATGACATCCAACTATCAGCATGACATCCAACTATCAGCATGACATCCTACTGTCAGCATGACATCCAACTATCAGCACGACATCCAACTATCAGCACGACATCCAACTATCAGCATGACATCCTACTGTCAGCATGACATCCAACTATCAGCATGACATCCTACTGTCAGCATGACATCCAACTATCGGCGTGACATCCAACTATCAGCATGACATCCTACTGCCGGCATGACATCCTACTGTCAGCATGACATCCTACTGTCAGCATGACATCCTACTGCCGGCATGACATCCTACTGTCAGCATGACATCCTACTGCCGGCATGACATCCTACTGCCGGCATGACATCCTACTGTCAGCATGACATCATACTGTCAGCATGACATCATACTGCCGGCATGACATCATACTGTCAGCATGACATCATACTGCCGGCATGACATCATACTGTCAGCATGACATCCTACTGCCGGCATGACATCCTACTGCCGGCATGACATCCTACTGTCGGCATGACATCCTACTGCCGGCATGACATCCTACTGTCAGCACGACATCCAACTATCAGCATGACATCCTACTGTCAGCACGACATCCAACTATCAGCATGACATCCAACTATCAGCATGACATCCAACTATCAGCATGACATCCTACTGTCAGCATGACATCAAACTATCAGCATGACATCCAACTATCAGCATGACATCCTACTGTCAGCATGACATCCAACTATCGGTGTGACATCCTACTGCCGGCATGACATCATACTGTCAGCATGACATCCTACTGCCGGCATGACATCCTACTGCCGGCATGACATCCTACTGCCGGCATGACATCCTACTGCCGGCATGACATCCTACTGTCAGCATGACATCCTACTGCCGGCATGACATCCTACTGTCAGCATGACATCCTACTGTCAGCATGACATCATACTGTCAGCATGAAATCATACTGCCGGCATGACATCATACTGTCAGCATGACATCATACTGCCGGCATGACATCATACTGTCAGCATGACATCCTACTGCCGGCATGACATCATACTGCCGGCATGACATCCTACTGTCAGCATGACATCATACTGTCAGCATGACATCATACTGTCAGCATGACATCCTACTGCGGGCATGACATCCTACTGTCAGCATGACATCCTACTGTCAGCATGACATCCAACTATCAGCATGACATCCTACTGTCAGCATGACATCCAACTATCAGCATGACATCCAACTATCAGCACGACATCCTACTGTCAGCATGACATCCAACTATCAGCATGACATCCTACTGCCGGCATGACATCATACTGTCAGCATGACATCCTACTCTCAGCATGACATCCAACTATCAGCATGACATCCTACTGTCAGCATGACATCCAACTATCAGCATGACATCCTACTGTCAGCATGACATCCTACTGTCAGCATGAAATCCAACTATCAGCATGACATCCAACTATCAGCATGACATCCAACTATCAGCATGACATCCTACTGTCAGCATGACATCCTACTGTCAGCATGACATCCAACTATCAGCATGACATCCTACTGTCAGCATGACATCCAACTATCAGCATGACATCCAACTATCAGCATGACATCCTACTGTCAGCATGACATCCAACTATCAGCATGACATCCTACTGTCAGCATGACATCCAACTATCGGTGTGACATCCTACTGCCGGCATGACATCCTACTGTCAGCATGACATCCTACTGCCGGCATGACATCCTACTGTCAGCATGACATCCTACTGCCGGCATGACATCCTACTGCCGGCATGACATCCTACTGTCAGCATGACATCATACTGTCAGCATGACATCATACTGCCGGCATGACATCATACTGTCAGCATGACATCCTACTGCCGGCATGACATCCTACTGTCAGCATGACATCCTACTGTCAGCACGACATCCAACTATCAGCATGACATCATACTGTCAGCATGACATCATACTGTCAGCATGACATCATACTGTCAGCATGACATCCTACTGCCGGCATGACATCCTACTGCCGGCATGACATCCTACTGCCGGCATGACATCCTACTGTCGGCATGACATCCTACTGTCAGCATGACATCCAACTATCAGCATGACATCCTACTGCCGGCATGACATCCTACTGTCAGCATGACATCCTACTGTCAGCATGACATCATACTGTCAGCATGAAATCATACTGCCGGCATGACATCATACTGTCAGCATGACATCATACTGCCGGCATGACATCATACTGTCAGCATGACATCCTACTGCCGGCATGACATCCTACTGCCGGCATGACATCCTACTGTCAGCATGACATCATACTGTCAGCATGACATCCTACTGTCAGCATGACATCCAACTATCAGCATGACATCCAACTATCAGCATGACATCCTACTACCGCATGACATCTTACTATCAGCATGACATCTTACTGTCAGCATGACATCCTACTGCCGGCATGACATCCTACTGTCAGCATGACTTCCTAATGCCAGCGTGATATCCTACTGTCAGAGTGATATCCTACTATCAGTAAGACATCCTACTGTCAGAGTGATATCCTACTATCAGCATGACATCCAACTATCAGCATGACATCCAACTATCAGCATGACATCCAACTATCAGCATGACATCCTACTGTCAGAATGACATCCTACTGTCAGCATGACTTCCTACTGTCAGAATGACATCCTACTGTCAGCATGACTTCCTAATGCCAGCATGATATTCTACTGTCAGAGTGACATCCTACTACCGCATGACATCCTACTATCAGCATGACATCCAACTATCAGCATGACATCCAACTATCAGCATGACATCCTACTGTCAGTATGACATCCTACTGTCAGCACGACATCCAACTATCAGCACGATATCCAACTATCAGCATGACATCCTACTGTCAGCATGACATCCAACTATCAGCATGACATCCAACTATCAGCATGACATCCTACTGTCAGTATGACATCCTACTGTAAGCACGACATCCAACTATCAGCATGACATCCAACTATCAGCATGACATCCTACTGTCAGCATGACATCCAACTATCAGCATGACATCCTACTGTCAGCATGACATCCAACTATCAGCATGACATCATACTGTCAGCATGACATCCAACTATCAGCATGACATCCAACTATCAGCATGACATCCAACTATCAGTATGACATCCTACCGTCAGCGTGACATCCAACTATCAGCATGACATCCAACTATCAGCATGACATCCAACTATCAGCATGACATCCTACTGTCAGCATGACATCCAACTATCAGCACGACATCCAACTATCAGCACGACATCCAACTATCAGCATGACATCCTACTGTCAGCATGACATCCAACTATCAGCATGACATCCAACTATCGGCGTGACATCCAACTATCAGCATGACATCCTACTGCCGGCATGACATCCTACTGTCAGCATGACATCCTACTGCCGGCATGACATCCTACTGCCGGCATGACATCCTACTGTCAGCATGACATCCTACTGCCGGCATGACATCCTACTGCCGGCATGACATCCTACTGTCAGCATGACATCATACTGTCAGCATGACATCATACTGCCGGCATGACATCATACTGTCAGCATGACATCATACTGCCGGCATGACATCATACTGTCAGCATGACATCCTACTGCCGGCATGACATCCTACTGCCGGCATGACATCCTACTGTCAGCATGACATCCTACTGTCGGCATGACATCCTACTGCCGGCATGACATCCTACTGTCAGCACGACATCCAACTATCAGCATGACATCCTACTGTCAGCACGACATCCAACTATCAGCATGACATCCAACTATCAGCATGACATCCAACTGTCAGCATGACATCCTACTGTCAGCATGACATCAAACTATCAGCATGACATCCAACTATCAGCATGACATCCAACTATCAGCATGACATCCAACTATCAGCATGACATCCAACTATCAGCATGACATCCAACTATCAGCATGACATCCTACTGTCAGCATGACATCCAACTATCGGTGTGACATCCTACTGCCGGCATGACATCCTACTGCCGGCATGACATCCTACTGCCGGCATGACATCCTACTGCCGGCATGACATCCTACTGTCGGCATGACATCCTACTGCCGGCATGACATCCTACTGTCAGCATGACATCCTACTGCCGGCATGACATCCTACTGTCAGCATGACATCCTACTGTCAGCATGACATCATACTGTCGGCATGACATCCTACTGCCGGCATGACATCCTACTGCCGGCATGACATCCTACTGTCGGCATGACATCCTACTGTCAGTATGACATCCTACTGTAAGCACGACATCCAACTATCAGCATGACATCCAACTATCAGCATGACATCCTACTGTCAGCATGACATCCAACTATCAGCATGACATCCTACTGTCAGCATGACATCCAACTATCAGCATGACATCATACTGTCAGCATGACATCCAACTATCAGCATGACATCCAACTATCAGCATGACATCCAACTATCAGTATGACATCCTACCGTCAGCGTGACATCCAACTATCAGCATGACATCCAACTATCAGCATGACATCCAACTATCAGCATGACATCCTACTGTCAGCATGACATCCAACTATCAGCACGACATCCAACTATCAGCACGACATCCAACTATCAGCATGACATCCTACTGTCAGCATGACATCCAACTATCAGCATGACATCCAACTATCGGCGTGACATCCAACTATCAGCATGACATCCTACTGCCGGCATGACATCCTACTGTCAGCATGACATCCTACTGCCGGCATGACATCCTACTGCCGGCATGACATCCTACTGTCAGCATGACATCCTACTGCCGGCATGACATCCTACTGCCGGCATGACATCCTACTGTCAGCATGACATCATACTGTCAGCATGACATCATACTGCCGGCATGACATCATACTGTCAGCATGACATCATACTGCCGGCATGACATCATACTGTCAGCATGACATCCTACTGCCGGCATGACATCCTACTGCCGGCATGACATCCTACTGTCAGCATGACATCCTACTGTCAGCACGACATCCAACTATCAGCATGACATCCTACTGTCAGCACGACATCCAACTATCAGCATGACATCCAACTATCAGCATGACATCCAACTGTCAGCATGACATCCTACTGTCAGCATGACATCAAACTATCAGCATGACATCCAACTATCAGCATGACATCCAACTATCAGCATGACATCCAACTATCAGCATGACATCCAACTATCAGCATGACATCCAACTATCAGCATGACATCCTACTGTCAGCATGACATCCAACTATCGGTGTGACATCCTACTGCCGGCATGACATCCTACTGCCGGCATGACATCCTACTGCCGGCATGACATCCTACTGCCGGCATGACATCCTACTGTCGGCATGACATCCTACTGCCGGCATGACATCCTACTGTCAGCATGACATCCTACTGCCGGCATGACATCCTACTGTCAGCATGACATCCTACTGTCAGCATGACATCATACTGTCGGCATGACATCCTACTGCCGGCATGACATCCTACTGCCGGCATGACATCCTACTGTCGGCATGACATCCTACTGCCGGCATGACATCCTACTGTCAGCATGACATCCTACTGTCAGCATGACATCCTACTGTCGGCATGACATCCTACTGCCGGCATGACATCCTACTGCCGGCATGACATCCTACTGTCAGCATGACATCCTACTGTCAGCACGACATCCAACTATCAGCATGACATCCAACTATCAGCACGACATCCAACTATCAGCATGACATCCTACTGTCAGCATGACATCCAACTATCAGCATGACATCCAACTATCAGCACGACATCCAACTATCAGCATGACATCCTACTGTCAGCATGACATCCAACTATCAGCATGACATCCAACTATTAGCATGACATCCTACTGTCAGCATGACATCCTACTGTCAGCATGACATCCTACTGTCAGCATGACATCCAACTATCAGCATGACATCCTACTGTCAGCATGACATCCTACTGTCAGCATGACATCCTACTGTCAGCATGACATCCTACTGCCGGCATGACATCCTACTGTCAGCATGACATCATACTGTCGGCATGACATCCTACTGCCGGCATGACATCCTACTGCCGGCATGACATCCTACTGTCAGCATGACATCATACTGTCAGCAAGACATCATACTGCCGGCATGACATCATACTGTCAGCATGACATCCTACTGCCGGCATGACATCCTACTGCCGGCATGACATCCTACTGTCAGCATGACATCCTACTGCCGGCATGACATCCTACTGTCAGCATGACATACTACTGTCAGCATGACATCATACTGTCAGCATGACATCATACTGTCGGCATGACATCCTACTGCCGGCATGACATCCTACTGCCGGCATGACATCCTACTGTCAGCATGACATCCTACTGCCGGCATGACATCCTACTGTCAGCATGACATCCTACTGTCAGCATGACATCCTACTGCCGGCATGACATCCTACTGCCGGCATGACATCCTACTGTCAGCATGACATCCTACTGTCAGCACGACATCCAACTATCAGCACGACATCCAACTATCAGCACGACATCCAACTATCAGCATGACATCCTACTGTCAGCATGACATCCAACTATCAGCATGACATCCAACTATCAGCACGACATCCAACTATCAGCATGACATCCTACTGTCAGCATGACATCCTACTGTCAGCATGACATCCTACTGTCAGCATGACATCCAACTATCAGCATGACATCCTACTGTCAGCATGACATCCTACTGTCAGCATGACATCCAACTATCAGCATGACATCCAACTATCAGCACGACATCCAACTATCAGCATGACATCCTACTGTCAGCATGACATCCAACTATCAGCATGACATCCAACTATCAGCACGACATCCAACTATCAGCATGACATCCTACTGTCAGCATGACATCCAACTATCAGCATGACATCCAACTATCAGCATGACATCCTACTGTCAGCATGACATCCTACTGTCAGCATGACATCCTACTGTCAGCATGACATCCAACTATCAGCATGACATCCTACTGTCAGCATGACATCCTACTGTCAGCATGACATCCTACTGTCAGCATGACATCCTACTGTCAGCACGACATCCAACTATCAGCATGACATCCAACTATCAGCACGACATCCAACTATCAGCATGACATCCAACTATCAGCATGACATCCAACTATCAGCATGACATCCTACTGTCAGCATGACATCCAACTATCAGCATGACATCCAACTATCAGCACGACATCCTACTGTCAGCATGACATCCTACTGTCAGCATGACATCCTACTGTCAGCATGACATCCAACTATCAGCATGACATCCAACTATCAGCATGACATCCTACTGTCAGCATGACATCCAACTATCAGCATGACATCCAACTATCAGCATGACATCCAACTATCGGTGTGACATCCTACTGCCGGCATGACATCCTACTGTCAGCATGACATCCTACTGTCAGCATGACATCCAACTATCGGTGTGACATCCTACTGTCAGCATGACATCCTACTGCCGGCATGACATCCTACTGTCAGCATGACATCCTACTGCCGGCATGACATCCTACTGCCGGCATGACATCCTACTGTCAGCATGACATCATACTGTCAGCATGACATCATACTGCCGGCATGACATCCTACTGTCAGCATGACATCATACTGTCAGCATGACATCCTACTGCCGGCATGACATCCTACTGCCGGCATGACATCCTACTGTCAGCATGACATCCTACTGCCGGCATGACATCCTACTGTCAGCATGACATCATACTGCCGGCATGACATCCTACTGTCAGCATGACATCATACTGTCAGCATGACATCCTACTGTCAGCATGACATCATACTGTCAGCATGACATCATACTGTCAGCATGACATCCTACTGCCGGCATGACATCCTACTGCCGGCATGACATCCTACTGTCAGCACGACATCCAACTATCAGCATGACATCCTACTGTCAGCACGACATCCAACTATCAGCACGACATCCAACTATCAGCATGACATCCAACTATCAGCATGACATCCAACTATCAGCATGACATCCTACTGTCAGCATGACATCCAACTATCAGCATGACATGCAACTATCAGCATGACATCCTACTGTCAGCATGACATCCAACTATCAGCATGACATCCAACTATCAGCATGACATCCTACTGTCAGCATGACATCCAACTATCAGCATGACATCCTACTGTCAGCATGACATCCAACTATCGGTGTGACATCCTACTGCCGGCATGACATCATACTGTCAGCATGACATCCTACTGTCAGCATGACATCCTACTGTCAGCATGACATCCTACTGTCAGCATGACATCCTACTGCCGGCATGACATCCTACTGCCGGCATGACATCATACTGTCAGCATGACATCCTACTGCCGGCATGACATCCTACTGCCGGCATGACATCCTACTGTCAGCATGACATCCTACTGCCGGCATGACATCATACTGCCGGCATGACATCCTACTGTCAGCATGACATCCTACTGCCGGCATGACATCCTACTGCCGGCATGACATCCTACTGTCAGCATGACATACTACTGTCAGCATGACATCATACTGTCAGCATGACATCATACTGTCAGCATGAAATCATACTGCCGGCATGACATCATACTGTCAGCATGACATCCTACTGCCGGCATGACATCATACTGCCGGCATGACATCATACTGCCAGCATGACATCCTACTGCCGGCATGACATCCTACTGCCGGCATGACATCCTACTGTCAGCATGACATCCTACTGTCAGCATGACATCCTACTATCAGCATGACATACTACTGTCAGCATGACATCCTACTATCAGCATGACATCATACTGTCAGCATGACATCCTACTGCCGGCATGACATCATACTGCCGGCATGACATCATACTGCCAGCATGACATCCTACTGCCGGCATGACATCCTACTGTCAGCATGACATCCTACTGTCAGCATGACATACTACTGTCAGCACGACATCCTACTGCCGGCATGACATCATACTGTCAGCATGACATCATACTGTCAGCATGACATCCTACTGCCGGCATGACATCATACTGTCAGCATGACATCCTACTGCCGGCATGACATCCTACTGCCGGCATGACATCATACTGTCAGCATGACATCCTACTGCCGGCATGACATCCTACTGCCGGCATGACATCCTACTGTCAGCGTGACATCCAACTATCAGCACGACATCCAACTTCAGCACGACATCCTACTGTCAGCATGACATCCTACTGTCAGCATGACATCCTACTGTCAGCATGACATCCAACTATCAGCATGACATCCAACTATCAGCATGACATCCTACTGTCAGCATGACATCCAACTATCAGCATGACATCCTACTGTCAGCATGACATCCAACTATCAGCATGACATCCTACTGTCAGCATGACATCCAACTATCAGCATGACATCCAACTATCAGCATGACATCCAACTATCAGTATGACATCCTACCGTCAGCGTGACATCCAACTATCAGCATGACATCCAACTATCAGCATGACATCCTACTGTCAGCATGACATCCAACTATCAGCACGACATCCAACTATCAGCACGACATCCAACTATCAGCATGACATCCTACTGTCAGCATGACATCCAACTATCAGCATGACATCCTACTGTCAGCATGACATCCAACTATCGGCGTGACATCCAACTATCAGCATGACATCCTACTGCCGGCATGACATCCTACTGTCAGCATGACATCCTACTGTCAGCATGACATCCTACTGCCGGCATGACATCCTACTGTCGGCATGACATCCTACTGTCAGCATGACATCATACTGTCAGCATGACATCCTACTGTCAGCATGACATCCTACTGCCGGCATGACATCCTACTGTCAGCATGACATCCTACTGTCAGCATGACATCCTACTGTCGGCATGACATCCTACTGTCAGCATGACATCCTACTGCCGGCATGACATCCTACTGTCAGCATGACATCCTACTGCCGGCATGACATCATACTGTCAGCATGACATCCTACTGCCGGCATGACATCCTACTGCCGGCATGACATCCTACTGTCAGCATGACATCATACTGTCAGCATGACATCATACTGCCGGCATGACATCATACTGTCAGCATGACATCATACTGCCGGCATGACATCATACTGTCAGCATGACATCCTACTGCCGGCATGACATCCTACTGCCGGCATGACATCCTACTGTCGGCATGACATCCTACTGCCGGCATGACATCCTACTGTCAGCACGACATCCACCTATCAGCATGACATCCTACTGTCAGCACGACATCCAACTATCAGCATGACATCCAACTATCAGCATGACATCCAACTATCAGCATGACATCCTACTGTCAGCATGACATCAAACTATCAGCATGACATCCAACTATCAGCATGACATCCTACTGTCAGCATGACATCCAACTATCAGCATGACATCCTACTGTCAGCATGACATCCAACTATCGGTGTGACATCCTACTGCCGGCATGACATCATACTGTCAGCATGACATCCTACTGCCGGCATGACATCCTACTGCCGGCATGACATCCTACTGCCGGCATGACATCCTACTGTCAGCATGACATCCTACTGCCGGCATGACATCCTACTGTCAGCATGACATCCTACTGTCAGCATGACATCATACTGTCAGCATGAAATCATACTGCCGGCATGACATCATACTGTCAGCATGACATCATACTGCCGGCATGACATCATACTGTCAGCATGACATCCTACTGCCGGCATGACATCCTACTGCCGGCATGACATCCTACTGTCAGCATGACATCCAACTATCAGCATGACATCCTACTGTCAGCATGACATCCTACTGCCGGCATGACATCCTACTGTCAGCATGACATCCTACTGCCGGCATGACATCCTACTGCCGGCATGACATCATACTGTCAGCATGACATCCTACTGCCGGCATGACATCCTACTGCCGGCATGACATCCTACTGTCAGCATGACATCCAACTATCAGCATGACATCAAACTATCAGCATGACATCCTACTGTCAGCATGACATCCTACTGTCAGCATGACATCCAACTATCAGCATGACATCCTACTGTCAGCATGACATCCAACTATCAGCATGACATCCAACTATCAGCACGACATCCTACTGTCAGCATGACATCCAACTATCAGCATGACATCCTACTGCCGGCATGACATCCTACTGCCGGCATGACATCCTACTGTCAGCATGACATCCAACTATCAGCATGACATCCTACTGTCAGCATGACATCCAACTATCAGCATGACATCCTACTGTCAGCATGACATCCTACTGTCAGCATGAAATCCAACTATCAGCATGACATCCAACTATCAGCATGACATCCAACTATCAGCATGACATCCTACTGTCAGCATGACATCCTACTGTCAGCATGACATCCAACTATCAGCATGACATCCTACTGTCAGCATGACATCCAACTATCAGCATGACATCCAACTATCAGCATGACATCCTACTGTCAGCATGACATCCAACTATCAGCATGACATCCTACTGTCAGCATGACATCCAACTATCGGTGTGACATCCTACTGCCGGCATGACATCCTACTGTCAGCATGACATCCTACTGCCGGCATGACATCCTACTGTCAGCATGACATCATACTGTCAGCATGACATCATACTGCCGGCATGACATCATACTGTCAGCATGACATCCTACTGCCGGCATGACATCCTACTGTCAGCATGACATCCTACTGCCGGCATGACATCCTACTGCCGGCATGACATCCAACTATCAGCACGACATCCAACTATCAGCATGACATCCAACTATCAGCATGACATCCAACTATCAGCATGACATCCAACTATCAGCATGACATCCTACTGTCAGCATGACATCCAACTATCAGCACGACATCCTACTGTCAGCATGACATCCTACTGTCAGCATGACATCCTACTGTCAGCATGACATCCAACTATCAGCATGACATCCTACTGTCAGCATGACATCCTACTGTCAGCATGACATCCTACTGTCAGCATGACATCCAACTATCAGCATGACATCCTACTGTCAGCATGACATCCTACTGTCAGCATGAAATCCAACTATCAGCATGACATCCAACTATCAGCATGACATCCAACTATCAGCATGACATCCTACTGTCAGCATGACATCCAACTATCAGCATGACATCCAACTATCAGCATGACATCCTACTGTCAGCATGACATCCAACTATCAGCATGACATACTACTGTCAGCATGACATCCAACTATCAGCATGACATCCTACTGTCAGCATGACATCCTACTGCCGGCATGACATCCTATTGCCGGCATGACATCCTACTGTCAGCATGACATCCTACTGTCAGCACAACATCCTACTGTCAGCATGACATCCTACTGTCAGCATGACATCCTACTGTCAGCATGACATCCAACTATCAGCATGACATCCAACTATCAGCATGACATCCTACTGTCAGCATGACATCCAACTATCAGCATGACATCCAACTATCAGCATGACATCCTACTGTCAGCATGACATCCAACTATCGGTGTGACATCCTACTGCCGGCATGACATCCTACTGTCAGCATGACATCCTACTGTCAGCATGACATCCAACTATCGGTGTGACATCCTACTGTCAGCATGACATCCTACTGCCGGCATGACATCCTACTGCCGGCATGACATCCTACTGTCAGCATGACATCCTACTGCCGGCATGACATCCTACTGCCGGCATGACATCCTACTGCCGGCATGACATCCTACTGTCAGCATGACATCATACTGTCAGCATGACATCCTACTGCCGGCATGACATCATACTGCCGGCATGACATCCTACTGTCAGCATGACATCATACTGTCAGCATGACATCCTACTGCCGGCATGACATCCTACTGCCGGCATGACATCCTACTGTCAGCATGACATCCTACTGCCGGCATGACATCCTACTGTCAGCATGACATCATACTGCCGGCATGACATCCTACTGTCAGCATGACATCATACTGTCAGCATGACATCATACTGTCAGCATGACATCCTACTGTCAGCATGACATCATACTGTCAGCATGACATCATACTGTCAGCATGACATCCTACTGCCGGCATGACATCCTACTGTCAGCATGACATCATACTGTCAGCATGACATCATACTGTCAGCATGACATCCTACTGTCAGCATGACATCCTACTGTCAGCACGACATCCAACTATCAGCATGACATCCTACTGTCAGCACGACATCCAACTATCAGCACGACATCCAACTATCAGCATGACATCCAACTATCAGCATGACATCCAACTATCAGCATGACATCCTACTGTCAGCATGACATCCAACTATCAGCATGACATGCAACTATCAGCATGACATCCTACTGTCAGCATGACATCCAACTATCAGCATGACATCCAACTATCAGCATGACATCCTACTGTCAGCATGACATCCAACTATCAGCATGACATCCTACTGTCAGCATGACATCCAACTATCGGTGTGACATCCTACTGCCGGCATGACATCATACTGTCGGCATGACATCCTACTGTCAGCATGACATCCTACTGTCAGCATGACATCCTACTGTCAGCATGACATCCTACTGCCGGCATGACATCCTACTGCCGGCATGACATCATACTGTCCGCATGACATCCTACTGCCGGCATGACATCCTACTGCCGGCATGACATCCTACTGTCAGCATGACATCCTACTGCCGGCATGACATCCTACTGTCAGCATGACATCATACTGCCGGCATGACATCCTACTGTCAGCATGACATCCTACTGTCAGCATGACATCCTACTGCCGGCATGACATCCTACTGCCGGCATGACATCCTACTGTCAGCATGACATACTACTGTCAGCATGACATCATACTGTCAGCATGACATCATACTGTCAGCATGAAATCATACTGCCGGCATGACATCATACTGTCAGCATGACATCCTACTGCCGGCATGACATCATACTGCCGGCATGACATCATACTGCCAGCATGACATCCTACTGCCGGCATGACATCATACTGCCGGCATGACATCCTACTGCCGGCATGACATCCTACTGCCGGCATGACATCCTACTGTCAGCATGACATCCTACTGTCAGCATGACATCCTACTGTCAGCATGACATCCTACTATCAGCATGACATACTACTGTCAGCATGACATCCTACTATCAGCATGACATCATACTGTCAGCATGACATCATACTGCCAGCATGACATCCTACTGCCGGCATGACATCCTACTGCCGGCATGACATCCTACTGTCAGCATGACATCCTACTGTCAGCATGACATACTACTGTCAGCACGACATCCTACTGCCGGCATGACATCATACTGTCAGCATGACATCATACTGTCAGCATGACATCCTACTGCCGGCATGACATCCTACTGCCGGCATGACATCATACTGTCAGCATGACATCCTACTGCCGGCATGACATCCTACTGCCGGCATGACATCCTACTGTCAGCGTGACATCCAACTATCAGCACGACATCCAACTTCAGCACGACATCCTACTGTCAGCATGACATCCTACTGTCAGCATGACATCCAACTATCAGCATGACATCCAACTATCAGCATGACATCCTACTGTCAGCATGACATCCAACTATCAGCATGACATCCTACTGTCAGCATGACATCCAACTATCAGCATGACATCCTACTGTCAGCATGACATCCAACTATCAGCATGACATCCAACTATCAGCATGACATCCAACTATCAGTATGACATCCTACCGTCAGCGTGACATCCAACTATCAGCATGACATCCAACTATCAGCATGACATCCAACTATCAGCATGACATCCTACTGTCAGCATGACATCCAACTATCAGCACGACATCCAACTATCAGCACGACATCCAACTATCAGCATGACATCCTACTGTCAGCATGACATCCAACTATCAGCATGACATCCTACTGTCAGCATGACATCCAACTATCGGCGTGACATCCAACTATCAGCATGACATCCTACTGCCGGCATGACATCCTACTGTCAGCATGACATCCTACTGTCAGCATGACATCCTACTGCCGGCATGACATCCTACTGTCAGCATGACATCCTACTGCCGGCATGACATCCTACTGCCGGCATGACATCCTACTGTCAGCATGACATCATACTGCCGGCATGACATCCTACTGCCGGCATGCCATCCTACTGTCTGCATGACATCCTACTATCAGCATGACAATCTGCTGTCAGCATTATATCCTACTCTCTGCATGACATCCTACTATAAGCATAACAACCTACTGTCTGCACGACATCGTAGGCATGACAACCTATTGTTAGCATGACATCTACTATCAGCATGACAGCCTACTGTCAGCATGACAACCTGCTGTCAGCATGATATCCTACTGTCTGCATGACAGCCTACTGTCAGCATGATATCCTCTTGTCTGGATGACATCCTACTGTCAGCATGACAGCCTACTGTCAGCATGACAACCTGCTGTCAGCATGATATCCTACTGTCTGCATGACAGCCTACTGTCAGCATGATATCCTCTTGTCTGCATGACATCCTACTGTCAGCATGACATCCTACTGTCAGCATGACATCCTACTGTCAGCATGACATCCTACTATCAGCATGACATACTACTGTCAGCATGACATCCTACTATCAGCATGACATCATACTGTCAGCATGACATCATACTGCCAGCATGACATCCTACTGCCGGCATGACATCCTACTGCCGGCATGACATCCTACTGTCAGCATGACATCCTACTGTCAGCATGACATACTACTGTCAGCACGACATCCTACTGCCGGCATGACATCATACTGTCAGCATGACATCATACTGTCAGCATGACATCCTACTGCCGGCATGACATCCTACTGCCGGCATGACATCATACTGTCAGCATGACATCCTACTGCCGGCATGACATCCTACTGCCGGCATGACATCCTACTGTCAGCGTGACATCCAACTATCAGCACGACATCCAACTTCAGCACGACATCCTACTGTCAGCATGACATCCTACTGTCAGCATGACATCCAACTATCAGCATGACATCCAACTATCAGCATGACATCCTACTGTCAGCATGACATCCAACTATCAGCATGACATCCTACTGTCAGCATGACATCCAACTATCAGCATGACATCCTACTGTCAGCATGACATCCAACTATCAGCATGACATCCAACTATCAGCATGACATCCAACTATCAGTATGACATCCTACCGTCAGCGTGACATCCAACTATCAGCATGACATCCAACTATCAGCATGACATCCAACTATCAGCATGACATCCTACTGTCAGCATGACATCCAACTATCAGCACGACATCCAACTATCAGCACGACATCCAACTATCAGCATGACATCCTACTGTCAGCATGACATCCAACTATCAGCATGACATCCTACTGTCAGCATGACATCCAACTATCGGCATGACATCCTACTGTCAGCATGACATCCAACTATCAGCATGACATCCTACTGTCAGCATGACATCCAACTATCAGCATGACATCCTACTGTCAGCATGACATCCAACTATCAGCATGACATCCTACTGCCGGCATGACATCCTACTGTCAGCATGACATCCTACTGTCAGCATGACATCCTACTGCCGGCATGACATCCTACTGTCAGCATGACATCCTACTGCCGGCATGACATCCTACTGCCGGCATGACATCCTACTGTCAGCATGACATCATACTGCCGGCATGACATCCTACTGCCGGCATGCCATCCTACTGTCTGCATGACATCCTACTATCAGCATGACAATCTGCTGTCAGCATTATATCCTACTCTCTGCATGACATCCTACTATAAGCATAACAACCTACTGTCTGCACGACATCGTAGGCATGACAACCTATTGTTAGCATGACATCTACTATCAGCATGACAGCCTACTGTCAGCATGACAACCTGCTGTCAGCATGATATCCTACTGTCTGCATGACAGCCTACTGTCAGCATGATATCCTCTTGTCTGGATGACATCCTACTGTCAGCATGACAGCCTACTGTCAGCATGACAACCTGCTGTCAGCATGATATCCTACTGTCTGCATGACAGCCTACTGTCAGCATGATATCCTCTTGTCTGCATGACATCCTACTGTCAGCATGACAGCCTACTGTCAGCATGATATCCTCTTGTCTGCATGACATCCTACTATCAGCATGACAGCCTACTGTCAGCATGAGAGCTAGTCTTCATACTCTTGCTGCACAGCTTAAACAGATTAGATAGACACTATAACTCTAGCCGTTAACTCCGTTTTTATTATAGATAGATATTATCGATTATAGATAGATATCTATTATAGATAGACAGGAGAAAAAGTGGAATTATAAATAAAATGACCACAGTGCAGTGTAACAGCAAAGGACATTACTGCATGCAGTATTGATTACTCATTTCCCTACCCAGGAACAATGTCAATACATTAAGTGGACCTGTGCAGCAGTGGACACACACACACACACACACACACACACACACACACACACACACACACACACACACACACACACACACACACACACACACACACACACACACGTGTGTTTGATGGGTGGGGGAGGGTGTATAATGAGGGGACGACGCCACACGCGGCTTTACGAGAAGCTAATTAAAATACAGATGCTGGAGTGGTTCATTTGCTTATTGCTTTGTCCTCTGCAAGCCGTTGGCAGAACAACAGAAATACCTCTGATGCAGAGACAGAGGACAGACCTGGTCTTTCACAGCCAAGTCCACATTGTGAGGGAATTATGAGTCCCACAAGCAGGTGCAGCATTTGTTCTAGCAGCATGGTTAATCACATTCACAATGACGGGCTGAGAGAGGAGGAGGAGAGGAGGAGAGGAGGAGCGGACAAGAGAAGAGAGGAGTAGAGGTCAACAGGAGAGAGGATAGAGGAGAGGAGGTGAAGATGAGGAGAAGACGGGAGGAGAGGTCAAGAGGAGAGAGGAAGAGAAGAGAGGAGGAGAGGAGAAGAGGGGGAGAGTAGAGAGGAGGAGAGGTCCTATTCTCCTTCGTCACTCCCAGTGAAAATCTTAGCATCTTCATCTCTGCCACCTCCAGCTCCACCTCCTGTCTTTTCCTCAGTGCCACTGTCTCCAAACCATACAACATAGCTGGTCTCAACCATCTTGTAAACCTTCCCTTTAACTCTTGCTGGTACCCTTCTGTCACACATCACTCCTGACACCCTTCTCCACCCACTCCACCCTGCCTGCACCCTCTTCTTCACCTCTCTACTGCACTCCCCGTTACTTTGGACAGTTGACCCCAAGTATTTTAGCTCATATGCCTTCGTCACCTCCACTCCTTGCATCCTCATCATTCCACTGTCCTCCCTCCCATTCATGCATAGGTATTCCATCTTGCTCCTACTGACTTTCATTCCTCTTCTCTCCAGTGCATACCTCCACCTCTCCAGCCTCTCCTCCACCTGCACCCTACTCTCACTACAGATCACAACGTCATCCGCGAACATCATCGTCCACGGAGACTCCTGCCTGATCTCGTCCATCAACCTGTCCATCACCATTGCAAACAAGAAAGGGCTCAGAGCCGATCCTTGATGTAATCCACCTCCACCTTGAACCCATCTGTCATTCCAACCACACACCTCACCACTGTCACACCTCCCTCATACATATCCTGCACCACTCCTACATACTTCTCTGCAACTCCTGACTTCATCATACAATACCACACCTCCTCTCTCTGCACCCTGTCATAAGCTTTCTCTAAATCTACAAAGGCACAATTTTTTTATTTTTTTTATTTTGAGATACATTATTGATCCCCATAAGGAGATGATGCTCTGCATTTAACCCATACTAGCGGGTAGCTAGCAGCAGAGGGCAGCTGCCGTGCAGCACCAGGGGACCAAGTAAGTTTGTCCTCAGTCAAGGGCACAGACGGGCGTATTACCCCTAACATGCATGTCTTTTTTTATGTATGTATGTATGTATGTATGTATGTATGTATGTATGTATGTATGTATGTATGTATGTATGTATGTATGTATGTATGTATGTATGTATGTATGTCAGTCACTCCTTCTGGCCTTCTCTATACTTCTCATAATAATGATAATAATAATAATGGATTACAGTTATATAGGGCTTTATCCAGACACCCAAAGTGCTTTACATTGAAGGTGGGAATCGCCTCTCCCGGGCCACATCTAAAACCACAAGCAGTGTCGGGAATCGTTTCCTGGTGCCCTGATTCACCATTCCCTACATGGGAAACACTCACTAGTGTGTTCTACAGGGAGCAATAAATGGAGATTCTGGACACTGTTGAATCTTCCTCTTTCAGTTTCTCCTCGGCCCATCAGACAACATTTGACAGTGAAAGGAATACACAAGCAGAACACAGGCAAAGCGTTGCATTGTGGTATTGTGAGCATAAAGTAGTGTTTCAGCACAAAATAGCCTTGGAACGACATTTTCAGTTAAATTGTGTAATTTCTGAGGCCATTATAAAGCGAATACATTTTACAGTTAGAATTCCAATAGTCAAACGGTGGAAGGTGAACAGTGTACTATGCACCAAATGGGGACCAACCTCGACACAGCAACACGAAGTAAACGGCAGGGACGGCCGATAAAACAGGTGAATATAGTAATTCCCCCCCTGGCCGAGGGGGGACCCGCGGTACTGGGGTCCCCACCTGGCAGAGTGGGGACCCGCGGTACTGGGGTCCCCCCCAGAAATCAAATTGAGAATCATTGAAATATATGACGGCAAGAATGTTTGGCCCTCGGGGTGGCGTGTTGAGAAACGGCTGTGACTTGGAGCCAGTACACGTTTCCGAGAACTAGGCGTTTGTTAAGACGATTGCGTTTCTAAGAAGCTTACCGTCGCATCCTGAAATCTCAGCACCAGTTGCGCGCGCCTTCAAGTGAACTGTATTCAGCATTGCCATCACCGCTTCCGGTGTGGGAGGATGGCGGCGCGAACTTAACGTTTGCGGCGGCCCCACCCAGTACCGTCCATGCAGTGTCTTTGTCCACGTCTGCGTTTGTGTCTTCGTCTGGTGGCTGCGAGAGCCGGCCCTGGATCGGCCGAGGGAGCTTCTGTTGCACCCTGTGGGCGCAGGGACCGCGGCCCTGCCCGAAGAGGAGGCACCGAGGGCGGTCTGGCGGCGGCCTCGCCTGGCGTCGACTGTGTTTGTGCTGTCGTCGTGTGGAGTGCGAGGAGGGGTGTCGAAGTTGTCTGGTGGAGGAGCTGGCACTGGATGAGCTGGCACTGGATGAGCCGGGGGAGCCTGGTCTGCTGCCCCCGGTGGGCCTGAGGACCACGGCCTTGCCTGGAGCTGTGCCCAAGGAGGAGGCACCGAGGGCGGTCTGACGGGACGCGAAACGGGGCAGGCTAAGCTAACTGCTAGCACGTGCAGACCGTAGGAAGCTCCTACAGTCGTCGTGGCTGGCGTTCGCTCTCCTGCACAGTGATTTTATTTAATTTATTTTTTGGGATATGTTGGATATGTGTGTTCTTGTAGCTGTGGGATATGTGTTTCTGTCTTTGTGTTGCACTGCTGTGCGACACGATGTACTTGTGTACATGAAATGAAACGACAAATACATGTCGCTGCTCCCTGATGAAAAGAGTATACGAGGGAGGGTGTGTCAGAGGAGTGGGCAGGCTGGAGGCCAAGGGCCCGGCTCTCCTGCATTAGCCGCACACTAGCAGGAGGTGAGCAGCTACACAGCTAGCTTCTACTGCTGAGCCCTTCTCTTTATAATAATAATAAGGGCTCTGTCCTCAGCTGGTGAGACTGGAACTTGAAATCCGCTGGACACATGGGACCTCAGGGCAAAACGTGTGGATTGAAAGGACAGTCAAACTGTTCAGTTTGTTTGACAGTAATAGTTTGGGTCTTCATGAAAGGTTGAGCTATATGCTGTGTCAGTCTATAAGCTAACCTGGTATGTCGATGGGGTGCACCAGGTGGCACCGGGAAAGCTGCTCTCTGTGTGTGCTTTGTGAGGAGGGACTGTTCGTATGTGCATGTGTGTGTAGTACCTGCTCCAGTAGATCTTCCACTTTCCTCTGCCAGCCCTCCCTTGCTGCCATCATCTCAACCTCTTTCTGTTGAGAAAGCTGGGTCAGTGCTGCCTGCTTGTCTGCCTCGTACTCTTCCGTCAGTTCCTCTTTCAACAGACGCACTTCTTCCCTGAATGGAGGGGGGATGGGAGAGAGGGGTTAAAAGTGAATCAGTGCTTCCTGTCCGCCTGCTCTACGATACCATAATTGATCAGCTGAAAAGACGTTAATCCTCTAAAAGTTAGTCACGCTAAAAGTAAGACGAGTGTGCAACTCTCTTCCTGTCCCGTTACATCCATCCATCCATCCATCCATCCATGTCAGCTTAATCCAAGAAAGGGTAGCAGGAGCCAGAGCCTGTCCCAGCGTGCATTGGGTGGAAGGCAGAAAGACACTCTGGACAGGTCACCAGTCCATTGTAAAGCCCACACACACAAGCACTACTGTACCATTCATGCCTATGGGCAATGGAGTCCAGTTCAGCTAGCATGTGTATACGTGTTTGGACTGTGGCAGTAAGCCCACAGGGAGAACATACAAACGCCACACCCATGGCTCACAAATCAACACTGGACCCTCTTGATCTGGGGGCCAGTGCTCCATTAAGCGCAGGGATGCCAACTATCCCCAGGACATGTATCTTAGGCGTATAGACCTGCTGTTGCTGTAGACTAAGATACTGCCTCTAGATCTGGAGCTGGTCCCTGAACTCCCACTGCTCCTCATAGTTAGGATGGGTTACATGCAGAGGACAAATTCCAGGTATGTGTAAAAAAAGTACTTGGCATATAAAGTGATTCTAGTTTTACTGTAAATAGCGATTAAACCTTTGGCTATAGAGAGAGCCCATAAATGGGATCGGTTACCCCTGGCTCGGTTGCCTGTCTTATTTTGAAGTTACTGTTCTGTGTAATGGATGGTAGTGGGTTTTTGTTGTTGTCGTTTGAACTCTTAGCTCTATGCATACATACACGGACACTTTCAGCCACTCTCAAAAGAGCTGCACCTTTGTTGCTAGGGAATGAAAGTAGAAGGAAAATGAGATTTACATTCTTCTCAAAAATGGGGCGCAAAGTTGAGGTGAAAAGGGGGAGCACAGGGAGTTTCAGGTGGTGCGGCGGTCTATTCCATTGCAAACCAACACGGGGATCACTAGTCCGAATCTCCGTGTTACCTCCGGCTAGGTCGGGCGTCCCTACAAACACAATTGGCCATGGCTGTGGGTGGGAAGCCGGATGTGGGTATGTGTCCTGGTCGCTGCACTAGCGCCTCCTCCGGTCGGTGGGGTGCCTGTTCAGAGGGGAGGGGGAATTGGGGGGAATAGCGTGATCCTCCCACGCGCTACGTCCCCCTGGTGAAACTCCTCACTGTCAGGTGAAAAGAAGTGGCTGGTGACTCCACATGTATGGAAGGAGGCATGTGGTAGTCTGCAGTATCGGCAGAGGGGGCGGAGCAGCGACTGGAACGGCTCGGAAGAGTGGGGTTGGCAGAAGAGTGGGGCCAAGTGCAATTGGGGAGAAAAAGGGGGGGCACGGTAACCTTTATGTTTGACTAGTTAGTTACATTGCATCCGGGAAGTATTCACACCCCTTCACTTTCCCCGCAGGTTGTTATGTTACAGCCCTATTCCAAAATGGATTAAATTCCTTTTTTCCTCATCAATCTACACACAATACCCCATAATGACAAAGTGAAAAAGGTTTAGTAGAAATTTATTAAAAATAAAAAACTGAAATATTGCATGTACATAAGTACTCCCACCCTTTACTCAGTACTTGGTTGAGGCACCCTTGGCAGCGATTACAGCCTCAAGTCTTCTTGGGTATGAAGCTACAAGCTTGGCACACCTATATTTGGGGTATTTCTCCCATTCTTCTCTGCAGATCCTCTCCAGCTCTGTAAGGTCATATGGGGAGCGTCGCTGCACAGCTATTTTCAGGTCTTTCCAGAGATGTTCAATGGGGTTCAAGTCTGGGCTCTGGCTGGGCCACTCAAGGACATTCACAGACTTGTCCCGAAGCCACTCCTTCGTTGTCTTGGCTGTTTGCTTAGGGTTGTTGTCGTGTTGAAAGCTAAACCTTCGCCCCAGTCTGAGGTCCTGAGCGCTCTGGAGCAGGTTTTCATCAAGGATCTCTCTGTACTTTGCTCCATTCATCTTTCCCTCGATCCTGACTAGTCTCCCAGTTCCTGCCACTGAAGAACATCCCCACAGCATGATGCTGCCACCACCATGCTTCACCGTAGGGATGGTATTAGCAAGGTGATGAGAGGTGCCTGGTGTCCTCCAGACGTGACGTTTGGCATTCAGGCCAAAGAGTTCAATCTTGGTTTCATCAGACCAGAGAATCTTGTTTCTCATGGTCTGAGAGTCCTTTAGGTGCTTTCTGGCAAACTCCAAGCGGGCTGTCATGTGCCTTTTACTGAGCAGAGGCTTCCGTCTGGCCACTCTACCATAAAGGCCTGATTGGTGGAGTGCTGCAGAGATGGTTGTCCTTCTGGAAGGTTCTCCCATCTCCACAGAGGAATGCTGGAGCCCTGTCAGAGGGACCATCGGGTTCTTGGTCACCTCCCTGACCAAGGCCCTTCTCCCCCGATGGCTCAGTTTGGCTGGGCGGCCAGCTCTTGGAAGAGTCCTGGTGGATCCAAACTTCTTCCATTTACGAATGATGGAGACCACTGTGTTCTTCGGGACCTTCAAAGCTGTAGAAATTTTTTTGTACCCTTCCCCACATCTGTGCCTCGATACAATCCTGTCTCGGAGGTCCACAGACAATTCCTTTGACTTCATGGCTTGGTTTCTGCTCTGACATGCGCTGTCAACAGTGGGACCTTATATAGACAGGTGTGTGCCTTTCCAAATCATGTCCAATCAATTGAATTTACTAGAGGTGGACTCCGATCAAGATGTAGAAACATCTTAAGGATGATCAGTGGAAACAGGATGAACCTGAGCTCAATTTTGAGTGTCATAGCAAAGGGTGTGAATACTTATGTACATGCAATATTTCAGTTTTTTATTTTTAATAAATTTGCAAACATTTCTACAAAAGCTTTTTCACTTTGTCATTATGGGGTATTGTGTGTAGATTGATGAGGAAAAAAGGAATTTAATCCATTTTGGAATAAGGCTGTAACATAACAAAATGTGGGGAAAGTGAAGGGGTGTGAATACTTCCCGCATGCACTGTATATGAATAAATGCAGGGCTGTCCTGGTTACCAAGGACACCTTGCTGTAGAGTCAGGAAGTCAACCCCACAAGGGAAGCATCTTTTTTAGGCATCCCCTTCTAGCATTTAAACAGGATTAGCATTGTTAGCAGTGGCGGTGCATTATAAATTTCATCGTCACTGCAGCTGAATAAAATTAATGGACAAGAAAAAGAAGGGGTGGGGTATCAGAGCAAGGAGGGAAAGAGTGAGAATGTGTGTATATTTATGTGTATGGGCCCGGGGTCATGCGGTGTATGGGTCTGGGATAGCACAGTGTATGGGCCTGCGGTCATGCGGTGTATGGGCCCGGGGTCGTGCGGAGTACGGGATTCCTACAACATCAACTCGTAATCATCTGACTTCAACCAGTTTAATTTTGAAATTTGAATATTGTGGTTTTCACTTTTTTGCTTTGAAACTGTTTTCTCGTGGGCGTCCGGGTGGCGTGGCGGTCCATTCCGTTGCCTACCAACGCGGGGATCGCCTGTTCAAATCCCCGTGTTACCTCCGGCTTGGTCGGGCATCCCTACGGACACAATTGGCCGTGTCTGCCGGTGAGAAGGTATGTGTCCTGGTCGCTACACTAGCACCTCCTCTGGTCGGAGGGGGAACTGGGGGGACCTCAGGACAAAAACTCTGATTGAAGGGACAGTCAAGATGTTAAGTTTGATCCTCCCACGTGCTACGTCCCCCTGGTGAAACTTCTCGCTGTCAGGTGAGAAGAGGTGGCTGGTGACTCCACATGTATGGGAGGAGGAATGTGGTAGTCTGCAGCCCTCCCCGGATCAGCAGAGGGGGTGGAGCAGCGACCGGGGAGCACTCAGAATAGTGGGGTAATTGGCCGGGTACAGTTGGGGAGAAAATCTGTTTCCTCAAAGTGTGACTGCTTTACACAGATTCTGCTGCCTATGACGAGTAATTAACTGGGTCAAATGGTTTGATGCCCATACAGGTACATGTCTGTTATGGTCACATTGACAGATGGCCGTGTTAAGCTCAAGATGCAGCATCATGTTTCTGCTTAAACTAGTTTACAAGAAACTGTATCTGCAATAATGCGTTTACTTACTCTAACAGGGATTTTTTTTCATTTCAATAATCTTCAACATTTAAAACCATCCATCCATCCATCATCCAAACCGCTTATCCTGCTCTCAGGGTGGCGGCGATGCTGGAGGCTATCCCAGCAGTCATTGGGCGGCAGGTGGGGAGACACCCAGGACAGGCTGCCAGGCCATCACAGGGCCGGAATTGGTACAATTTACAAATTTAAAATGGATTTGTGGTTAGTTAAATGACCATATTTTACATCATCCCGCTACATGCTGATGGGTGACACCTAAAATCGGGGGGGGGGTGCCCCTTTTTCAGGTTAGAGTAACAGCCCATCAAACTGTCTGTGCACATCCCTGGCAGTGACCCTTCTCTGTAAGGGTACAAGTGGACCCAAACCATGCCACAAACATGCCCCCCACAGAATAACAGAGCCCCTGCACCCCTCACTGTGGGTGAAGGAAAGGGAAGGAAACGGTGAGACAGCAAGGACAAAAGAAACAGAGACAAAGAGGTGGAGGAAGACTAGCAGATTAAAGACAAGCTGTTAGATATCGAGAGTCAATGCCAGCAGACAGATGCAACAGGACAGAACACTTCAGAGAAAAAGTGATTTTTTTTCTTTTTTACCGAAGCGCGTCTGTCCATTTCTGATCCAAGTCGTCAGCCATTTTGTCCATCCTCTGTTTCTCCTCTGTTCTGATGGACATCACCCTAGCTTCATGCTGTTGTTTCTGGCTCTCTATTTCCTCCTACACACAAACACACAAAGCCAGACATTTCTAAGTTGTAATATGGTGAGAAAATCATTATTGATGTATTTATTCTGCAACCGTAAATACTAATTAATGCTTATGCAGCAAGAGTGGTATAAAACATGTGGTATAAAATATGACGTGAGGAAGAGGAACCTAGCATAAGGACATGCTTTTGTGTCATAGCTAATCTTTTCTAATCCCACAACTGCATCATTGGTCTTCTAATATGTAGATGCTCGAGGACAGTACTTTCTTGGTTATTACAACCTGTCTCGCTAAACTGTCTAGCTAGAGTGAATATTGAATGTTTTCACCAAAAATATCATTTGTTCAAAGCTCAGTTAAATTGAGGAAAGCCAAGGGCTCTATAGGGGCTTGTCAATAACCCTGGCTAGTATATGGATATTGACATTTTGGGGTATTCTCAGAACATAAGATTTTAAGAGGACAGCAATTTTAATTTTCTTGTGTAGATTGAAATCACATTACCTTGGGCTAGTAAGGTCAGTTAAGTGTCTTTAATAAGATGAGAAAATGTTTCATAGAGATCGAGAATATGGCACAATATTCCATCTATCACAACTGACAACGATTTAAAACGGTTTAAAAAAGCCAAATAAGTCGAACTGTCACCAAAAGAAATTATAAACTTTGTTCAGGCATGATTTACATAACTCAGCTATCCAAAGAACTTGCTCTATCCCTGACCAAGAACTAGCTCTTAACTATGTTTCTGAGTCATTCAACAATGGCGGATAAACATGCATCATCAGCGTTCAGCGGCTTTTCCCAGGCACTACGCTCAGGATTTAGAGCAAGACACAGTACTGGCCTCTTACTACCTCTAACTTTGCTCTATACGATGTTATAACTTCGCTGGATAAAAAAACAGCACAGTGTCACACTCTTTGTTGATCTTTCATAAGCTTTGGATAGTGGTGATCATGGCATTTTTTTCTGGTAATTCGTATTCTCTTGGATTATTACATGGTCTGGCCAGTGGTTGGTTTCATGTAAATCTTTCTCATAAGAACATAACTCATTGTAACTGAGGGTGTTGATTAAACTCTCCTCGAAATAGGTAAAGGTGTTCCACAAGGGTCCATTCTAGGCCCTCTACTATTATTAATAATAATAATATTAATAATAACTTTTAAATAGGCTGCAGCATCCCCGCAACCTTGAGAGCAGGATAAGCGGCTCAGATAATGGATGGATGGATGGATAATTACATTTATATAATACTTTTCTAGAAACCCAAAGCGCTTCACAGGGGGTAACTCACTTCAACCACCACTAATGGGTAGCACCACCTGGGTGACATATACCAATAACAACATTGGCAGCTCCAGTGGAATAAAGAATGCTACCGAAACAGTTTTAAATCATGTACTACATCTTGTCGCCATTTAGGTCCAGGTCTGCTTCTGTGTTTGCTGGTGTGCATGTCGTGTGTCTGAAATAGCACTTTCTGTTTTTGTTGCAGATTCTTCAGCCCTGACTAATGTTATATTTCTGACAAATGTAATATTTGGCAGAAAATCTTCTGTAATAGACCCTGATCTATTTGGGAGAATTACTCCGATATCTCAGAATATGTCAGATATCAGATATCTCAGAAGCTGTGGCGACCCCTGAGAAACAGGGGACAAGCCGAAAAAAGAAGAAGACTCCGATATCTCAGAATCATTCATACAACAGCAAAACTTTGGTGTTTAAGCTAAATAGAATTCCTCAAATTATTACCCACTGGACCACTTAATTATTACCCACTGAACCAGCAAATTATTACCCACTGAACCAGTAAATTATTACCCACTGTACCAGCAAATTATTACCCACTGAACCAGTAAATTATTACCCACTGAACCAGCAAATTATTACCCACTGAACCAGCAAATTACACTGGTCTACAAATATATATATATATTTTGCATGGACTTTGGAAACTGTTTTTGGCTAATTTTGGGCTGCTGAATCCAAATCTGAGCTCAGATTTGCTCTATCACATCAAGTTTTTGTGCTATCTGTATGCTCCTTATTCAAGATTTTACAAAAGTTGACCATCTAGGCTGGCAATCTTGGTGGGGATAAAAATGACCCCTATTCATTTCCTAAGTAATTTCATGCTAGGCTGAGTGTTTATTTGTCATATCTTTGAAATAAATGTATTTTATCATGCAATATAACATGTATTCTAGAAATATATTGCTTTTTTCATCACAAATATTTTTTTTACTACTGTTTTTACTAGTGCTTCTTGCTGGGATCCCAGTCAAAAGCAGCCACCCTATGCAATTTTAAGAGATGGAACTATTTATTTAGTTCATGTTTGCATGGGTCCTAATTTAAAGTGTCAAATAAGGGGGTGGGGGGGTTGTCAGTCATTCTGAAGGAGTCGGCCGTTGATGATGATGAAGAAGCAGACGCAGTGTACAAGCCATTGGATTAATTTTTTGATCGACCTTCACTGTGTAGTCAGCCTGAATTGAATGATCTGATCCGAGATTTGAATTTGCCAAAACAATCTGCTGAGTTGTTGGCTTCCAGGCTGCAAGAGAAAATCCTTCTCAAACCTGGCACAAGCGTCTCGTTTTATCGCAACAGAGAGGCACAACTGAGGAAGTATTTCCGCTCTGATGGTCAACTTGTATACTGCAATGATGTTGAAGGGCTTCTTCTCACTATGGGATTGCCTGCATACCATTCAAGTGAGTGGAGACTCTTTATTGACAGTTCGAAAAGAAGTTTGAATTGTGTTTTACTTCACAATGGGAACATCTATGGATCCATCCCTATAGGACACTCAGTGACCTCGAAGGAGGAGTATGCAAACATCAAGGTTGTACTTGAACAATTGAAGTACCACGATCATGAATGGTTGATTTGTGTGGGTTTGAAAATGGTGAACTTCCTTTTGGGGCAACGAGGAGGTTACACCAAATACCCTTGTTTCTTATGCTACTGGGACAGTAGGGCTAAGGAGGAGCACTGGGTGAGAAAGGAATGGCCATGAAGGAATAGTTTGATTCCTGGTGACAAGAACATCATTAATGAACCACTGGTTGATCGGAAAAATATCATCCTTCCACCATTGCACATCAAACTCGGTCTGATGAAGCAGTTTGTTAAAGCTCTTGATCACACTGGAGACTGCTTTGGCTACATATGTTCAACCTTTCCGAGTCTTAGCGACGAGAAGGAAAATGCAGGAATATTCGACGGACCTCAGATCAGAACATTACTCAAGGAACCACACTTCGTTATGACGATGACCACTGTCGAAGCTCGAGCATGGAATGCATTCACTAATGTGGTGCAGACTTTTCTTGGGAACAAGAAAGATGACAACTACCGAGAGATTGTGGAGGAGCTGCTCCTTAGTCTGCGAGCGCTGGGGTGCAGAATGAGCATCAAGGTGTCCTACTTGCACAGTCACCTGAGCAAGTTTCCAGATAACCATGGAGATGTAAGCGAGGAACAGGGTGAACGTTTCCATCAAGACATTAAAGTGATGGAAGAACGTTATGAAGGTCGTTGGGACTCAAATATGATTGCAGATTACTGCTGGAGTTTGATGAGGGATGTCCCAGATGCTGTATATAAGATATTGTCCACAAACAGGAAGTTTACCATGTTGTATTATGATTACACCTGTGCCTTTGGATACTTACGCTTTCAAGTACTGGTACTTATTTTCTTATATTCGCAAATTTTTGCATTTATTGGTGCATTTTGAATGTCGTGAAAAGTCACAAAACTGCTTTGAGCTTGAGTGATGCCTTGTATTTAAGTGATGTACACCATGTTAAGGGGAACTTTTTCCGTCTATATATTAGTTTAGTGAAATCTGTAAACTTTTCATACATTAAAAATATTGAGAAAATGTGTAAAAATATGTGCAAGCCAGCATAGATTAAATGTTAATGTATGATTTAATATTGTAATTGAAGTAGGTGCCTTTCATTGTAATCATTTTTGCATCTATCGATCTTGCAACAGTGTTTTTTAACTTCGAGTGCAAAATTGCTGTTTTCTCAAAAATAATGATTTTTCATAGCTCAAAAACCTGATGCGATAGGCAAAAACTAATGCCAGATTTGGATTCAGCACCCAAAAGTTAGCTAGAATCCGTTGAAAAACCCCATGCAAGAAAAATTGTGTTGACCAGTGATTATTCATTTATCCAAGAAATTATTACCCACTTAACCAGCAAAATATTACCCACTAAACCAGCAAATTATTACCCACTGAACCAGCAAATTATTACCTACTTAACCAGCAAATTATTATCCACTGAACCAGTAAATTATTACTCGTTCATCCAGGAAATTATTACCCACTTAACCAGCAAATAATTCCCCTCTGAACCAGCAAATTATTACCCACTGAACCAGCAAATTATTACCCACTTAACCAGCAAGTTATTAACCATTGAAACAGCAAATTATTAGCCACTTAACCAGCAAATTATTACTCATTCATCCAGTAAATTATTACCCACTTAACCAGCAAATTATTACTCATTTATCCAGCAAATTATTACTCATTTATCCAGCAAATTATTATCCACTTAACCAGCAAAATATTACTCGTTTATCCAGGAAATTACTAGCCACTTAACCAGCAAATTATTATCCACTTAACCAGCAAGTTATCAACCACATAACCGTGAAATTATTTCCCACTGAACCAGCAAATTATTTCCCACTGAACCAGCAAATTATTACTCATTTATCCAGCAAATTATTACCCACTGAACCAGGAAATTATAACCCACTGAACCAGCTAATTATTACCCACTTAACCAGCAAATTATTACCCACTGAACCAGCAAATTATTACCCGCTGAACGAGCAAATTATTACCCGCTTATCCAGCAAATTATTAGCCACTGAACCAGCCAATTATTACCCACTTAATCAGCCAATTATTACCCATTTATCCAGCTAATTATTACCCACTTAACCAGCCAATTATTACTCATTTATCCAGCAAATTATTACCCACTGAACCAGCAAATTATTACCCACTGAACCAGCAAATTATTACCCACTGAACCAGCTAATTATTACCCACTGAACCAGCAAATTATTACCCACTGAACCAGCAAATTATTACCCGCTGAACCAGCAAATTATTACCCGCTGAGCGAGCAAATTATTACCCACTGATCCAGCAAATTATTACCCACTTAACCAGCAAATTATTACTAATTTATCCAGTAAATTATTACCCGCTGAACCAGCAAATTATTACCCACTTAACCAGCAAATTATTACCCGCTGAACCAGCAAATTATTACCCACTTAACCAGCAAGTTATTACCCACTGAACCAGCAAATTATTAGCCACTTAACCAGCAAATTATTACTCATTCATCCAGTAAATTATTACCCACTTAACCAGCAAATTATTACTCATTTATCCAGCAAATTATTACTCATTTATCCAGCAAATTATTACCCACTTAACCAGCAAATTATTACTCATTTATCAAGCAAATTATTACCCACTTAACCAGCAAATTATTACTCATTTATCAAGCAAATTATTACCCACTGAACCAGCAAATTATTACTCATTTATCCAGCAAATTATTACCCACTGAACCAGCAAATTATTACTCATTTATCCAGGATATTATTTCCCACTGAACCAGCAAATTATTACCCACTTAACCAGCAAATTATTACCCGCTGAACCAGCAAATTATTACCCACTTAACCAGCAAGTTATTACCCACTGAACCAGCAAATTATTAGCCACTTAACCAGCAAATTATTACTCATTCATCCAGTAAATTATTGCCCACTTAACCAGCAAATTATTACTCATTTATCCAGCAAATTATTACTCATTTATCCAGTAAATTATTACCCACTTAACCAGCAAATTATTACTCATTTATCAAGCAAATTATTACCCACTTAACCAGCAAATTATTACTCATTTATCAAGCAAATTATTACCCACTGAACCAGCAAATTATTACTCATTTATCCAGCAAATTATTACCCACTGAACCAGCAAATTATTACTCATTTATCCAGGATATTATTTCCCACTGAACCAGCATATCATTACCCACTGAACCAGCAAATTATTACTCATTTATCCAGGATATTATTACCCGCTGAAGCAGCAAATTATTACTCATTTATCCAGGATATTATTTCCCACTGAACCAGCAAATTATTACTCATTTATCCAGGATATTATTACCCGCTGAACCAGCAAATTATTACTCATTTATCCAGGATATTATTTCCCACTGAACCAGCAAACTTTATCTGCATTTGACAGGTTTTACCAACACTGAGCTACATTCTTGAGGGCATTTCTTTTACCGGGTTCAGCCCTTAAACAGGCTTATTGCGGTAAGTGTGTTTAACTTCAGCGTTAAACCATTTTTGAAATCACGCTTGAAGAACTGCGATCTATGTTGCCTCGGTGGTTTATGTTTTGGGCCAAACCTGGTCCGGACAAGTTTTAAGCTAAATCCTGGCTCATCAGCTAAATGAACCCAAAAGTACCAACTAGTGGCCTACCCTTTCCTTTTTTTATGGCACAGCTCATTTTTGAATCCTGTCATTTTGTCACCTGAAATATTATAACTATAAATGCATATGAAATTATTGTTTTCAAATTAAAATCTTTGTTGTTTTTGCAGTGAGCTGTTTGTGACGTGTTGTGTGCTTCTTTCAGGGATGTATGAGGAACTTCAGTTGTCATTTTGTTTGGCAGGTTCTAGGCCATTTGGAATGATGTGTTGATGCGGCTGCATCTGCAGGCCAGCGCTGACTGTCGGCTTTGTTTGCCATGACGAGCATTAGAAAAGAGGACGCTGTGGCGTGATGGTCTATTCCGTTATCTACCAACACGGGGGTCGCCGGTTCGAATCCTCATGTTACCTCCGGCTTTGTTGGGTGTCTCTACAGACACAATCAGCTGTGTCTGCGGGTGGGATGCTGGGTGTGGGTATGTGCCCTGGTCGCTGCACTCGCGCCTCCTCTGGTTGGTCGGGGCGCCTGTTCAGGGGGGAGGAGGAACTGGGGGGAATAGTGTGATCCTCCCACACGCTACGTCCCCCCTGGTGAAACTCCTCACTGTCAGGTGAAAAGAAGTGGCTGGTGACTCCACATGTATAGGAGGAGGCATGTGGTAGTCTGCAGCCTTCCCCGGATCCCTGGGTGGAGCAGCGACCGGGAAGACTCAGAAAAATGGGTAATTGACCAAGTCCATTGGGGAGAAAATGGGGGGGGGGGGCAAGACATTTACTGTTAGAAGCTTTTCTCTTCTGATCAGTCATGCAAATGAAAAAAAGGCTTTCAAATCTTTAAAGTAAAATTGTTTAGAAGAACAGGTCGTTTCCCAGCTCCTGGTTCTGTATTTTCGCCCTCATTTCCTTACTTCCACGTCTTGCAGGGAATGCCTCCTGCACTACTGACCTTCTACAGCATATGCGACCTTGGCTGACCAGGAGCATTACTTACAAACTCACCAGGTCTTACGATACACATCTTGCATTGTAGGCCAAACCGACGGCCCATCATGCCTCTCTCTCTTTTTTATAATATCTCTAGTTTTTCCCCTTATTCCTCCCCATTAACCCAGTGGCATATGGCCGGAACTCTTGTGGAATAACTCCCCTTGCTCACGTTTCCACAGGAAGGAGATAGTCGTAACACCAGCTTCCATCACACTCGTGTCGACTGCTCTCGCTAGTTTACAGGCTGAAGCCTCCTCGCATGGACTGCATCACCTTCAGGCCGCGAAGGAGGCGTAGGGAGAATTCTTTCGGTTGCTTGGCTGCAGGCGCCCGGATGGGCCAGAGGGGTCGCTGGAGAACCCGAACACTACACCGATCTACACCCACTATCCCTCAGGTAAGGGTGGCCTAATGAAGGCCTGACCCCGTGGACGCTCTGGTCGGGACCGGTTACGGCGGGTCTGGGATACGAACCTCCCAGCCACGTGACGAGCTCGGCCACCAGAGCGGCCCCTTGCCTCTCTCTCTTTTACCTCGCCACGTGGGGCTGATGGGCCCGGGTTTTCCTTCTCTCAGCATATCAGTAAACTCAGAACCACCAGTATTCACCTCAGCAGAACACTTCCGAAATGTGGTATGCACTACTGAGCTAAGTCGGCTGGCATGTCAGGGAAAACAGGCGACATCGTTTCCTCAGCTTCCAGTACCACAAGCATTTATTGTACCACAAGGATTTATTGTACCACAAGTATTTATTGTACTACACGTATTTATTGTACCACAATGATTTGTTGTACTACAAGGATTTATTGTACTACACGTATTTGTTGTGCTACAAGTTTTTACTGAGCTTCCATGTTGAAAAAGTGCGTACAGAGAAAAGTGATGCATTTGTCTTAGGATAAGTACAACTCCATGGACCAGTGATCGGTGGAGGCTGCAGTGAAGACATGGAGGTCTCAGTGGCAATAAATACAGAATGTTGTAAGTTAAGAAAATAACGATTAAAAAACAAGCAAAGCGATAAGCACGTCGCTACCCGCCAGGTAGGCACACCAGATTCTGGGGCTGGCAAGTTCAAAGGAGTTCCCTCCAAGAACCTCATCCATCAGTGCTCCTCCCTGGTGGAGCTCCATAGGCAGCTCCTCCGCTGCACGAACTGCTTCTGGAGCTCTCTCCCCACCAGCTAGGTTGGGTGATCCTTTTCTTTTCTTTTTTCATTCATTCATTCATCATCAGCCGCTTTTCCGGGATCGGGTCGTGGTGGCAGCAAGCTAAGTAGGGCACTCCAGACGCCCCTCTCCCCAGCAACGCCCCCCCCCAGCTCGTCCTGGGGGATCCCAAGGCGTTCCCAGGTCAGCTTCGACATGTAGTCCCTTTTCTTTTCTTTTCTTTCTTTTTTTTTCTTTTGGAATGTCCCCCCCTTTTTCTCCCCAGTTGTTCTTGGCCAACTACTCCACTTTACCGAGCCGTCCCGGTCTCTGCTCCACCCCCTCTGCTGGTCCGGGGAGGGCTGCAGACTACCACATGCCTCCTCCCATACATGTGGAGTCATCAGCCGCTTCTTTTCACCTGACAGTGAGGAGTTTCACCACAGGGACATAGCACGTGGGAGGATCACGCTATTCCCCCCAGTTCCCCCTCCCCCCCCCGAACAGTCGCCTCGACCGACCAGAGGAGGCGCTAGTGCAGCGACCAGCACACATACCCACTTCCGGCTTCCCACTCGCAGACACAGCCAATTGTGTTTGTAGGGACGCCCCACCAAGCCGGAGGTAACACGCGGATTCGAACCGGTGATCCTCTTGTTGGTAGGCAACGGAACAGACCGCTACGCCACCCGGACGCGTTGTTAACGAGAATTTCCGACTGAAATAGGGCATGGTAACAGAGATCCTCCGCGGACTCTGGTGGTAATGAAATGGCCATTCAGTCTGAATATCCAATTTAGGGATACCGGCAGCAGAAATGCACGACTGCTGACCCCTGAGAGGGTCTGCAGCCATGCAGTGGTTGTGGAAGAGATCATGCATGTTTCACTTCAGCAGAAGCACTCATCCAGTGAGTGTAAGGATTTGAAGCACGACTTGGCAGAGTATTCACAAGTTGCTGCCTTCTTTTTTAACTTGGACAGCACAGAGAGACATGTATGACCCTCATCTAACAGTAACGGGCAGTTCTAGCAGATATGCAGCCAGATTCTCGTCGTTTTGAGGGGGACAGAAAAAACAGTTTGTAAGGGCCTCGAGGCTTGATGATTCATCATGTCCTGGAACAGGTTTACACCCCCTCCCGTTTTTATTTAGAATACAGTACACTGGCTCCATGCAATACACAAACTGCTCCATATCGTCCTTGTATTTTCGTTGAAGCGGCTCTTAACTTTAATTGTCTATGACGTCATAAGAGACCCAAAGCTCTCATCTGGTAACGTGATCCCACCATGATTCTTCTGTTGTTTTCTCTCAGTAGTCACTGTTCAGGGCTCTTTTGGGAGGTTTTGCTGGCTGATTGTGATGCACTTGGAAAACTGACCAGGGTTTATTTCGATACGTGTCAGTACTACTCTCTGGTAAAAGCCTTCCAACTGGCCCGAGTGTGTCAACACCCCGAGAGTCTGAGCTAAATACATTGTGGTGTGAGATGTTTCAGAATCACATGACAGAAGAGACGAGTGCAAACAAAAGACATTTTAATGCTACTAAAACACAACAATCTTATGAAACACAAATAAAAGATGAGTCATTCACTGCAGGACAGCAGGAGCTTGGAGGGTGAGCAAGTCATCTGGTCCTTGGAGGGTTCCAGATTTAATCCTCGGCTCATCCCAGCAAATATGTGGAGGTCTCTGAGCAAGACCCTTAACACCTAAGTGTTCCCGAGGAGCTGGATGTTAGCTTGCATGGCTGACACCACCATCGGTGTGTGTGGGTGAAATTTTTCTCCCCTTTTTCTCCCCAATTGTACTTGGCCCCCACTCTTCCGAGCCGTCCCGGTCTCTGCTGCACCCCCTCTGCTGAGCAGGGGAGGGCTGCAGACTACCACGTCTCCTCCCATACATGTGGAGTCACCAGCCGCTTCTTTTTACCTGACAGTGAGGAGTTTCACCAGTGGCACGTAGCGCGTGGGAGGATCACGCTATTCCTCCCAGTCCCCCCCCCCCCCGAACAGGCGCTCCGACCGACCAGAGGAGGCGCTAGTGCAGCGACCAGGACACATATCCACATCCGGCTTCCCACCCGCAGACATGGCCAATTACGTCTGTAGGGACACCAAGAGTCTTAGAGTGTATATGTCTCTGTGAGTGTCTCTGTGAGACGATCCGACGAGGATCCTGGGCAACCAGGGGTAATATATATATATATAAGGAATCCAATCAGGGAGATGGGGCGCAGGTGTGCAGTACAGGGCAAGAACAGACTAGCCAATTGGAGAAAGGGGAAGGAAGATTGGGCACAGGTGCACAGGACAGGGCAGGAACCGCACAGCCAATCCGAGAAAGGGGAGGGAGATTCGGCGCAGGTGAATAGGTGGACGGACAGATGGACGACGGCAATAGTACCGCTAGGCGACCGGACTTCGGAGGCGGCGGGACGGCCGCGGGGCAAACAGACGTCGGAGGTGGCGGGATGGCCGCGGGGCAAACTGTACTTAGAGGCGGTGTGGCGACCGAGGGGGAGACAGACATCGGAGGCAGTGTGGCAGCCGCGGGGCAAGCTGAACTCGGGGGCGGCGCAGCAGCCGCGGGGGAGACGGACCTCGGAGGCGGCGTGGCAGCCGCGGGGGAAACGAACCTCGGAGGCGGTGTGGCAACCGGACCTCGGAGGCGGCGTGGCAGCCACGGGGCAAGCTGAACTCGGAGGTGCCCTGGGGATGCTGGGCAGCAGAGGCTCGGGGACGCTTGGCAGCGAAGGCTTGGGGACGCTGGGCTGCCAAGCCCAACTGGTCGGCGGGAGTGGCCGACCGAACAGGAACCTGTAGACGGAGTCAGCCGGTGTGGCCAGCGACTGGTAGTCGGACAGGACATTGGCCGGCTGCCGAGAAACATGGGACTGGCGGAGAATTCGGGAACCTCCCCTGGCTAGACATCGGCTAGCAGCATGACCGCTCGGGGGACAGACATCAGAGGCAGCATGTCCGCTCTGGGAACAGACTTCAGAGTCGGCAGGACGGCCGCTTGGGGGACAGGCTTCGGCGGCGATGGGAAGGCCTCTCAGGGGACAGGCTTCAGAGATGGCGGGACGTCCGCTCAGGGGACAGGCTTCGGAGGTGGTGGAACGGCCGCTCGGAGAGTAGGCTTCGGAGGCGGCCTGACCGCTTGGGATGTATGCTTCGGAGGCAGCGCGGCAGCCGCTCGGGGAGCAGACTGGCCGCCGGCTCAGGAACAGATCGCACATCAGCAGGGACGGCCGACGGCGCAGGAACAGACTGCACTTCGACAGGAGCGGCCGACGGGTCAGGGATAGACTACATGTCGGCAGGGGGGGGCTTTGGCTAAGGGACAGACCACATGTCGGCAAAGGCGGCCGAGGGCTCAGGAACAGACCATACGTAAGCAAAGGCGGCCGATGGCTAGGGAACAGACCGCATGTCGGCAAAGGGGGCCGAGGGCTCAGGAACAGACCGCAAGTGAGGAAAGGGGGTCGACGGCTCAGGAATAGACTGCATGCTGGCAAAGGCGGCTGATGGCTCAGAAACAGACCTACCATTCTGGAACAGGAAGGCGCTGGCCAGTTGAGACTCGGGGACACTGGGCAGCTGAGGCTCTGGGACACTGGGCAGCTGATGCTCTTGGACGCTGGGCAGCTGAGGTTCTGGGACGCTGGGAAGCTGAGGCATTGTAGTGCTGGGCTTGGGAAGAACCGGATTTAGCTGGAATTTCCACCAGAAGAAAGCCACTTCTTAGGTTAAGTCAGGGTCCCGCTTCCAGATAGCAGTGAGAAGCTTAAAGAAGCCTGGCTTTTCTTTGAGGAAAGTGTCCCTCGACACACAAATATCCTCACAAGTATAAAACAGGCTGAGCAGGTCTGCTGCGTCCATATTTGGTCACGCAGAGAGCAGGAAGAGGACCCAAGTGCAGACAGCGGAGACAATCTGGGCTAGAAAAAAGCTTAATCAAACAACAAACGTACAGACAGCAGATACAGACAGCAGATACAGACAGCATGGAAGGCTCACAAAAGGACATGGTGCATCAGCGACTAAGAGTGTGTATGTCTCTGTGATTGTATCGGTGAGTGTCTGTGAATATCTCTGTGAGTGTTTCTGTGAGACTATCTGACGGGGAGCTCAGGCAACCAGGAGTAATATATACATAGGGGATCCAATTAGGGAGATTGGGCCTAGATGCGCAGGACAGGGCAAGAACAGACAAGCCAATCGGAGAAAGGGGAAGGAGATTGGGAACAGGTGCGCAGGACAGGGCAGGAACCGCACAACCAATCAGAGAAAGGGGAGGGATATTGGGCCCATGTGCGCAGGAACTGCACAGCCAATTGTGAAAGGGGAACAGGTGAGTGAAGCTGGGCAATCAGGGTCACTCAGGCTAACGGGCGCAGGTGAACCGAAACACCAATCGGGATGGGGACAGGCGAGCCCCGATGACCCAGATCACACACCCATGACACTTCCATGAAGAGCTACTTTGTTTGCTTCCTCTGCCTGGGGGCACAACTCGGGAAATCCTCTTTAATGAATTAACACGGTTCTTTGAGAAGAATGGCTTGGATGTGAGCAAAAATGTGTCCGTTGTCACCGATGGGGGCTCCGTCAATGGTGGGACAACACAAGGACTTGGTAAGCCGGCTTGCCGCTGTTAACCTAGCACTCTTAGCATTTCATTGCATTATTCACACGTCAGTGTTGTGCACTAGACTGTGTGGGGAAATGAAAGAGACGATGGATCCTGTGATGAAACTGGTACATTTAATTTGCGAGAGTTCTAGTCTGCAACATCGTCTTTTCAGAGCATTGCTGCAGGAAATGTCAGCGGAACACAAGGATGTTTTGCTGCATAATGATGATTGCTGGCTGAGCAAAGGCCGTGTGTTGGAGAGGGTGTGCGACCTGCACGATGAGCTTGACATTTTTATCCAGACTGTGGAGCCAAAAAGCCCAAGAATATCAGAGGTTTATAAGTGACAATTAGGTGATGCATATGTTATTGTTTGTGATGTCATGTCATTTCATCTAAAGCACCTTAATCTGTAATTACAAGGCAAGAGTCACACTGTTGCAGACATGTATGAGGCAGTTGAAGTTTTCCGGACAAAGCTGAACCTTTTGCCGAGAAACATTCACGGGAGAAAGTTGCATGTTCCACATTTGCAGGAGTATTACGAGAAGAATGAAATGTGGGAGGATCCAGCGATGGAGGATTTCATGATGAGTCTGGCAGAAAAATTCAAGGAACGATGTGAAGGCTCCCCTAAACTCCCAGGTTAATCCTCCTCTTCCTGAGACAGCGGTTCTCCATTTTGGCTGACGGCCAGTGGACTGCAGCGGCCAGAAGACTGGTACCTTCCATAGATGAGGCAACTCTTCAGATGGAGGTCTTGGAGGTGGGAACATCTGATTTGCTCAAAGCACAACACAAGGTGACACATCCCGCTCTGTGCCCTAGCAGCGCCACTCACTACCCTGTGTCCTCCTGCCTGATTGCATGCCTCGTCCAGATTGGAAGCACCTTTTTCTTCTTACCTCCAGTGTATTTAGTGTCTGTGCTCCCCTCTCTCTGTGCCAGTTCGTTTTGTGCCAAGTGTCAAGTCGTGCTAGCCTTTCTCTAGTGTTTGTATTTCTTGTGTATATCTTTGCTGTGCCCCTGGACTTAGCTTTTGCCTAACACCTTTGGATCATCTGTTTGGACTATTGGATTTGATTACCTTGCTTTGACCCTGGATCTTGCCGTCGTCTACTCCTTTAGTATTGTTTACTCGGATTACTGGACTGCCTTTTTCTTTGTACCGAACCCTGCTTTTCAGTAAATACTACTTTTGATCTCTGACCTCGTCTCTTGTGTCGTACAATTGAGTCCTCTGCCTAGTGTGTGTTACACAAGGAAGTTGGAGTGAGAGACTTTTGGATCAACATGGTTACCCAAGCTCGGTTCAAAAACATGAGAGCTGTTGCAGTGCTCCTACTCACAATGTTCCCCTCCACCTACACATGTAAGTCATTGTTTCCCTCCGTGAACTCGATCAAGAACCAGGAAAGAAACACACTCTCCAATGCACATCTTGGCCAGTGCCTCAGGCTTGCCACAACAGAATACAGGCCTGACATCAGAAGGATTGCCTCATCCCTCGCTCTCACTTCTCTCACTGATTTGTGGATGAACATCCATTTATTTTTGTCCATTTGTCCCTAATCAAATGGTTGGTTTTGGACTTATTTTGTTTCAAGAGTGCATTTTTTTTCTTGTGTGACTCTCAACACAGGCTTTAACCACCACCACTACTATTCCTACAACAGGTAGTCCCCAGGTTAGGAACCAGTTCCGTTTTTGAGACTGTTCTTATGTCGAATTTGTATGTAAGTCGGAACAGTTACGTACAGTTTATGTCTAGCGTCAGTTAGTCAAATGTTTGTCTTAGTGTCCATCCATCCATTATCCCAACCACTTATCCTGCTCTCAGGGATGCTGGAGCCAATCCCAGCAGTCACTGGGTGGCAGGCGGGGAGACACCCTGGACAGGCTGCCAGTCCATCACAGCACCGACACACACACTTACTATGGCCGGTTCACCTGACCTAAATGTCTTTGGACTGTGGGAGGAAACCGGAGCACCCGGAGTAAACCTACGCAGACACGGGGAGAACATGCAAACTCCACACAGAGGACCACCCGGGACGCCCCACCAAGGTTGGACTATCCCGGGGCTCGAACCCAGGACCTTTTTGCTGTGGGGTGACCGTGCTAACCACTGCTCCACCGTGCCGCCCCTGTCTTAGTATATGGTATACATTTCACCTAAAACATAATAATGCAGTAATAATAATAAATGTAACTACAGGACAGTATGTATACTTGAGAGAGAGAATGTGTGTATAGGTCTAAAAAACTTTTAAGAAACATTTCTCCCAGTTCAACCTCCCCACCTCCTGCCACTGTCCCGGGAGCGGGTCGTGGCCGGCGGAGGCCGTTTGACACCAGAACCGAGAGCCCACTCGGGGCTCGTCTCTCCACCTCACCAGGCGAGTGAAAACCCGATAAGAGCGTTTCACCTCTCTGAACACTTTATTATTTCCACTGTCGCGTCAGCTTCAGTCGTGACGGTTTTCCTTTCTTCGATGCATCACCATCACTTGCATCAGATTTACTCTCCGAAGCCGTGATTACGACGGAAACACACGAACATTTTAAGTCAAAACACAACGCAAATAATATTTACGCGATCCGACTTAAAATGGCGACGGCGGCGGCGTGGCATTGTTCTCTCTCGGGCCGATGAACTATAGTCCCGCCTCAGACACGCAGTGTTTTGAGCATCGCGCAAAGTAGTCCGTCTGTTAATTAGTACGAACCATTGTGTGTAACTCGATTTTTTAAAATGACAGGCTTCATTGGAGGTCAGTTCGTAAGTAAGGGCGTTCGTAAATCGGATGTTCGCAAATCGCACGTTCGTAAACCGGGACTACCTGTACTACTACTACTAGTACTACTACTACTACTACTGATAATAATAATAATGATAATAATAATAATGATGATACTATTACTACTGCTACCACTATGACTACTTACGGCTTCCTGTCCACTGCATCTTCCTCTGTCACACCAGCCACCTGCATGTCCTCCCTGACCACATCCATAAACCTCCTCTTTGGCCTTCCTCTTCTCCTCTTCCCTGGCAGCTCCATATTCAGCATCCTTCTCCCAATATACTCAGCATCTCTCCTCCTCCACACATGTCCAAACCATCTCAATCTTGCCTCTCTTGCTTTGTCTCCAAACCGTCCAACCTGAGCTGTCCCTCTAATATACTCCTTCCTAATCCTGTCCTTCTTCGTCAATGAAAATCTTATCATCTTCACCTCTGCCACCTCCACCTCCACCTCCTGTCTTTTAATCAGTGCCACTGTCGCCAAACCATATAACATAGCTGGTCTCACAACCATCTTGTAAACCTTCCCTTTAACTCTTGCCGGTACCCTTCTGTCACACATCACTCCTGACACTCTTCTCCACCCACTCCACCCTGCCTGCACTCTCTTCTTCACCTCTCTTCTGCACTCCCTGTTACTTTGGACAGTTGACCCCAAGTATTTAAACTCACACCTTCATCACCTCCCCTCCTTGCATCCTCACTATTCCACTTTCTTCCCTCTCATTCATGCATAGGTATTCCGTCTTGCTCCTACTGACTTTCATTCCTCTTCTCTCCAGTGCATACCTCCACCTCTCCAGGCTCTCCTCACCCTGCTCCCTACTCTCACTACAGATCACAATGTCATCCGCGAACATCATTGTCCACGGAGACTCCTGCCTGCCTCCTCCTGTCCATCACCATCCTTGATGTAATCCCACCTCCACCTTGACCCCATCTGTCATTCCAACCACACACCTCACCACTGTCACACTTCCCTCATACATATCCTGCACCACTCCTACATACTTCTCTGCCACTCCCGACTTCCTCATACAATACCACACCTCCTCTCTCGGCACCCTGTCGTCTGCTTTCTCTAAATCTACAAAGACACAATGCAACTCCTTCTGGCCTTCTCTATACTTCTCCATCAACATTCTCAAAGCAAACATCGCATCTGTGGTGCTCTTTCATGGCATGAAACCATACTGCTGCTGCTGATCATCACCTCTCCTCTTAACCTAGCTTCTATTACTATTTCCCAAATCTTCATGCTGTGGCTGATCAACTTTATACCTCTGTAGTTGTTACAGTTCTGCACATCACCCTTGTTCTTGAAAATCGGTACCAGTATGCTTCTTCTCCACTCCTCAGGCATCCTCTCACTTTCCAGGATTGTGTTAAACATTCTAGTTAAAAACTCCACTGCCATCTCTCCTAAACACCTCCATGCCTCCACAGGTATGTCATCAGGACCAACTGCCTTTCCACTCTTCATCCTCTTCATAGCTGCCCTCACTTCCTCCTTGTTAATCCACTGCACTTCCTGATTCACTATCCCCACATCATCCAACCTTCTCTCTCTCTCATTTTCTTCATTCATCAGCCCCTCAAAGTATTCCTTCCACCTTCTTAGCACACTCTCCTCGCTTGTCAGCACATTTCTATCTCTATCCTTCATCACCCTAACTTACTGCACATCCTTTGCAGCTCGGTCCCACTGTCTAGCCAATCGGTACAAGTCCTTTTCTCCTTGCTTAATGTCTAACCTGTCATACAACTCACCATACGCCTTTTCCTTTGCCTTTGCCACCTCTCTCTTTGCTTTACGCTGCATCTCCTTGTACTCCTGTCTCCTTTCTTCATCTCTCTGACTATCCCAATTCTTATTTGCCAACCTCTTCCTCTGTATACTTTGCTGTACTTCCTCATTCCACCACCAAGTCTCCTTGTCTTCCTTCCTCTGTCGTGATGACACACCAAGTACCTTCCTAGCTGTCTCCCTCACTATTTCTGCAGTGGTTGCCCAGCCATCGGGCAACTCTTCACTACCACCCAGTGCCTGTCTTACCTCCTGCCTGAACTCCACACAACAGTCTTCCTTCTTCAACTCCCACCATTTGATCTGCCTTCACTCGCTTCCTCTTCTTGGTCTCCAAAGTCATCCTACAGACCACCATCCGATGCTGCCTAGCTACGTTCTCCCCTGTCACCACCTTGCAGTCTCCAATCCCTTTCAGATGGCGCCTTCTACATAAGATGTAGTCCACCTGTGTGCACTTTCCTCCACTCTTGTACGTCACCCTGTGTTCCTCCCTCTTCTTGAAATATACTGCTCAAAAAAATAAAGGGAACACCTAAAAACACAATATAGACCTTGATGAATGAAATATTTCAGCTGAAAATCTTTATTTATTAGACAGAGGAATGTGTTTAGAGCAAAATAACCTAAGAATGATCAATGGAAATCAAAATCATTAGCCCATTAAGGTCTGGATTCAGAATCATACTCAAAATGAAAGTGGAAAATGAGAACATAGGCTGATCCAACTTCCGTGGAAATTCTTCAAGACGATTCAAAATGAGGCTCAGTAGTGTGTGTGGCCTCCACGTGCCTGTATGCACTCCCTACAACGTCTGGGCATGCTCCTGATGAGATGACGGATGGTCTCCTGAGGGATCTCCTCCCAGACCTGGATCAGGGCATCGGTCAACTCCTGGACAGTCTGTGGTGCGACATGGCGTTGGCGGATGGTACGAGACATGATGTCCCAGAGGTGCTCGATTGGATTCGGGTCTGGGGAACGTGCAGGCCAGTCCATAGCATCAATGCCCTCAGCATACAGGAACTGCTGACACACTCTGGCCACATGAGGACGAGCATTGTCATGCATGAGCAGGAACCCAGGGCCCACTGCACCAGCATATGGTCTGACAATGGGTCTGAGGATCTCATCCCGGTACCTAATGGCAGTCATGGTACCTCTGGCTAGCACGTAGAGGTCTGTGCGGCCCTCCAAGGATATGCCTCCCCAGACCATCACTGACCCACCACCAAACCGGTCATGCTGGAGGATGTTGCAGGCAGCAGAACGTTCTCCACAGCGCCTCCAGACTCTCTCACGTCTGTCACATGTGTTCAGTGTGAACCTGCTCTCATCTGTGAAGAGCACAGGGCGCCAATGGCGAATCTGCCAACCAAGATGTTCTCTGGCAAAGGTCAATCGGGCTGCACGGTGTTGGGCTGTGAGCACAGGCCCCAATTGTGGACGCCGGGCCCTCATACCATCCTCATGCATTCTGTTTCTCACTGTTTGAGCAGAAACCTGCACATTAGTGGCCTGTTGAAGGTCGTTTTGTAGGGCTCCGGCAGTGCTCCTCCTGTTCCTCCTTGCACAAAGGACCAGATAGCGGTCCTGCTGCAGGGTTGTTGTCCTCCTGCGGCCCCCTCCACATCTCCTGGTGTACTGGCCTGTCTCCTGGTACCTCCTCCATGCTCTGGACACTGTGCTGGGAGACACATCAAATCTTCTTGCCACAGCACGCATTGATGTGCCATCCTGGATGAGCTGCACTACCTGAGCAACTTCTGTAGGTTGCAGATACCGCCTCATGCCACCTCTAGTGGTGAGGGCACTAGCAAAATGAAAAACTAACCAAAGATCGGCCAGAAAAGATGAGGACAGGCAAATGGTCTGTGGCCACCACCTGCAAATCCATTCCTTTTATAGGGGTTGTCTTGCAAATTGTCTAATTTCCACCTGGTGGAAATTAGACAATTTACCAACAGGTGAAATTGATTCACAAATCGTTGCTTCCTAACTGGACAGGTTGATATCTCAAAAGTGTGATTGACATGGAGCTACATTGCATTGCTTATGTGTTCCCTTTATTTTTTTGAGCAGTGTATATATTCACCACAGCCATTTCCATCCTTTTCACAAAATCCACCACCTTCTGTCCTTCCACATTTCTCTTCTTGACACCATACCTTCCCATCACCTCCTCATCACCTCTGTTCCCTTCACCAACATGTCCATTGAAGTCCACTCCAATCACCACTCTCTCCTCCTTGGGCACCCTCTCCACCATGTCGTCCAACTCACTCCAGAATTCTTCTTTTTCATCCATCTCACACCCAACTTGCGGAGCATATGTGCTGATAACATTCACCAATACACCTTCGATTTCCAGCTTCATACTCATCACTCTGTCTGACACTCTCTTCACCTCCAGCACGCTCTTGACATACTCTTCCTTCAGAATTACCCCTACCCCATTACTCCTCCCATTCACACCATGGTAGAAGAGTTTGAACCTTACACCCTTTCCACCTGGTCTCTTGCACACACAGTATGCCTACCTTTCTTCTTTCCATCATATCAACCGGATATGATGGAAAGAAGAAAGGTAGGCATACTATGTGTGTAATTATTATTATTATTATTGTTATTATTGTTATTACTATTTGTTTTAATATTATCCTCATCATTATTATTATTATTAATAATAATAAAAAAATTAACGATAATATTAAACACAACTCATAATACAAATAATAATAAATTAATGTTAATAATAATAATAATAATAATAATGATGATCATGATAATATTAAAAAAATAATGGTAATAATAATAACGATAATAATAATAATTATTATTAATTTTATAACACAATAATGATCATAATAACAAAATAATGATAATATTAAAATAATAATGATAATAATAGTAATAGCAGCAATAACAATATCAGAACATAAAACAACTTTTGCTGGTGCAATGGGAAAAAAAACACAGAACGGACGTTTTGGCCCTTGGTTTGGCATATATGACATGATTTGGCCCTTGGGGAAAGCTAATTGAGGAACCTAAACCATAGTTTCCCCATACAGTGCTATTTAGTGGCAATTTAAGTATGGCAATGGCGTGGTTTAGTGGTTTATTATGCCAAAACACCTGTATTTATTTAACAACTCAGCCTACACGTGTGTGTGTGTGTGTGTGTGTGTTTTTAGAGGAAACGCTGGATATGCTGCCAAACCGACAGTCTGGACAATATGCTAGTTTAAGAGAACTGTTGGTTGCTTAGCCTCTGTAAATGGGATTAGTAAAGACAGCAGAATGCTCCTGGAATTGGAATTGAATCGACTGATTACTGGATTTTAAGTACTTTTTTAATTAAATCATGTAACTCTGAGTTTTGCTGCAAGTGTGTCCTTCTTGCCACAGTGCCTGAAGCAAGTCACAGTAAGTTGAGCTGATAACTATTTTCTAAGTCTCTTGTTTTGGTTGCATCTAACAATGTCTTCAATTTCCTCCAAGTTATGAGACTTGAAGCCTTTAACCTTGAGAACATTTGAGGGTATCTTCATTCATTTTTTTTACCTGTAAGTCGGTCAACAGATTGCTGGTTTCTCTGACCCTGGCTCTGGTTGCATCTAATTCTATCTTGAGCTTTTCCTGGGTCTCCTTCAGACAGGCAATTTGAGTCTGTGCTGAACCCAGGTTCTGCTCGCCTTCCCTCACCAGTTCCTGGAGATGGGACACCTAGAAATGACACCACCATCAGACCTCCATTTTCTATATCATCACAATTTAGGATGCTCAGGAATGGAAATCAAAAAGCTCCACAGAGGACATATGTAATCACATCAATCTGATCAGAAACAAAGGTTTGGTCTCCTGGGGAGGCTTTTCTATGCAAGACCCTTCATACCTCCTGATTGGCCATGTTGAGAGTTTGGCCGAGAGCTCCTCTTTCAGGTTGTCCAACTGCTGTTTGAAGGCGATCCCTCTGCTCTCCAATGACAGACGTTTGATCTCAAACTCCTGACTCATTTCCTGAGGAGAAAACAGATAATGAGGGTAAAGGAGGTACAGTGAGAGGAGGAGAAAGGAAACAGGGAACCTTTGGAGAATAATGCCAATAAGAGAAGAATCATTTGAGGAATTCAGTAGAGAGGAGGACTGTGCATTAAGAACTGGTTTCAGTATCTGCTGGAGGCAGAGAGGCTTGGAGTGGTTCTAATGGGCCAAGAAGACACTTGGATCAATATCTAAAAACATACCTCATAGTCCTCAAACATTATGGTCCCAAATGTTCCTTATAAAACGGTTCTGTTAAACAGTAAAAACAGGATTTGTATTGTGATAGACGGATAAAACTGAATTTAAGATGCCTTTTGGATCGATGTATGGTTGTGATGGATCTATCGTCCCTTTTGTATGTTGCATGTTGGTGTTGATTTTGGGTTCTTCTTTGTACATATTCATTACAATTGTATGATTTAAGATTAGGAGACAGTGCAGACATTCTGTGTCTTCATTTCTGTCTATCTTTCCGTTTGCAAGAACTTTTCCAAAGAGACTACCACTGCGAAACGGGGAATTCGTCTCCAAACATATTACTTAAACATTAATTTGAGAAAGAAAAAAAATCAGGTGGATGGGTATTCAACTTCAGTGAATTGTGGACTTGCCTAAAAGTAAACTAGCCACTAAAAGGTATCCAAAAGCAGCAGCTGAAACTGATTTATACAAAACAAGCAATTAAGCTGACCAAGTCATAGCCAAGAACTTGGAGTGGAAGTTAGGTCAGATAATTCACTGGGATGTTTTTGCATTATGAATAATTAATAAAACTGTGGCACTTGGGACATGTTTGTCACAGTATCTTTGACTGGTTTAACTGCCTCGCTTCTATGAAGGCATCATAGACAATCGATGTCCCAAGGCTTGCAACTTACTATCAAGGCCATCTCAAAGAAGCAAGAATACTGTTTAGAAAAAAACAAAAAAACACACTTTTCCACCTTTTTTCCCCGCTGAATTTCTACAAAAATTCTTTAAAAAACCCCCCAAAACCCCCAAACCCCCAAAAAAACCCAAAAACAATGCGTTGTTAATAACCACTACAAAATCCAATCTGTGCTTCAGTATGCAGTAGTACTGGCAGCTTGCAACTATGAAAGTGGGACCACTGTGAGGAACATGAGATTTTACCTGGCTCACTGTACCAGCATCCATCTGCTAGTGGATTCAGACCTCCCTGACAGACAGGAGGCAGCTGGTGAGGCTGGAGAAAATCACATCCAGCAACTGGACAATCAGCACTGGCGTCCCCAGGGATGTGTGCTCTCCCCTCTACTCTTCTCCCTCAGCACACTGCACCTCTATATTAAACTCTACATTCTACAGTCTGTCCAGATGAATACCCAGCTGAGATATTAAGGAACTGTATATGTTAGTGTGTCTGTTAGGAAACGACTGACACCAAAATTAAATTTTACCAACTTTAATAATGTAGCAAATTAAGGAGGCAGCCGAGAATCCACCGCAGCTGGGAAGCGAATCCGGCGTCGCCCACACCACGGCGACTGCGCTAACCAGTCGACTAAAGGGGCCGACCCGTTTCCCAACGGGCGAGCGAGTCTCCACATCTGTGATCGTTACAATATCATTTTTTTAAACAATGTAAAATGGCCGCTGTTCCAACGCCTGAAAACACTGCAGCGCCTCGGTGGTGGTCATGGTGCGTCTGAAACGGCGTCTGTACCCAGACATGCTGGAAGCAAAGCCTGACAAAACTAACACGGAAACACATTACTGCTGTTCTAACAAACGTGAACAAGGCCTATAAAACGTGACATGCTGTGTTGTGTTGCTAAGGGACCACTCGAAGACACCATGTCTGTTAGCATACACTTCTTTACCTCAACAACCCACGTCACACTCCTTCTCCCCTCTTACAGTCACTTACATCCTGTCTTGTCCTCTAGTTCCCCCTACTGTCCTCCAACTGCATCAACTCAAGACATCGCATACACCCTTTGCAAAAGATAACATTTCCATCACTAACTATACAATCACTGCGGTGCTTATGCTGAACTGTATAAGCTACGAACAGTCTTGCAATAACAACAGAATACCTTGACCATATGACACATAACAGTTTCGAAATAACAGTCTCATACAGACAGTACTAGGTCTATAAGAAATAACAGTCTCGAAATAACAGTTCATACCAACAATAGGCTACTCTTGTTTTAGTTTACCGTCCTCACATAACATAGTCCTGTGCCCAAGCCGGCGGCCTCCTGACCCTGACCTCTCACAGAGGGGGCTGAGCATGTAGTGGGTCAGGCTGGACTCGGCTACAGTCTATGTCAGGCCCCTTGGGAGGAAGGGCCTGCCCAGGGTCCGCGTGACCCTGAAGGGGTAGGGCTGAGGTGAGATAGGATGCATTCCAGGGTGCGCCCATCGGACAGTCTGTAAGTGTACTGGCCTCTTTGCTCATGCACCTGAAGAGGGCGAGAGTACTTTGACAGTCTCTTGCGTAGTATACCTGTTCTCCTAACTCTGACCCAAGACCCAGGAGGAAAGTGCACCGCTTTTGCCCTTCTCTTCTTGTCTGCATACTCCTTCATCTTCCTCTGTTTCTCTTTCACTACTTGTGCTGTGTTTTGTGCTTGTAGGGATGTGACAGGCTGTGGTTTGTGGAGGCCTGTCACATGGAGTTTGGTGTGCATCTGGCGTCCGTGCAACAGCTCTGCAGGGGAGCATTGAGTGGTGGCCATGCCTGGTTGCCCTGTAGACATGGAGAAGGTCTCTGGTTGATGCTTTCCACTCCTTTCCTTCTATTTTTGCAGTCAGTAGACTATCCGTCAGACATCAATTCAATCTCTAAATTTCCCATCGCCCTGCGGGTAGTTGAGTGAGGAGTGTTTGTGTGCAATTCCCCTGTCCTTAAGAAAAGATTCATTTCCTGTGAAATCAGTTGACTACCATTGTCTGAGATTAATTCTTTTGGGTTTCCTTCCTGCTGAACACTGTAGACAGGAAGTGGATCACTGATGCAGAAGTAACTTGGGACATGAATACAACCTCAGGCCACTTGCTAAAGTAATCTATGAGGGTAATAGCAAAACGGCAAGTAGGGGCTGTGGACTCAAAAGGGCCTACAATGTCTATTGCTACTTTTTCCCATGCAGCATCTGGGAATGGAACAGGTTGCATAGGCATAGTATGTGTAACAGCTGTCTTGTCATGCTGCTGACGTGAGGCAAGATTTGATTGCGGCTTCGACATGTGGATCCATCCCAGGCCACCAGTAGAGGTCCCTGAGACGTTGTTTCATTCTGACCGATGCCCTGATGTGTCTCATGAGCCAGTCGTATCAGTTGTGGCTGCAGTTGCTGTAGGCACCAGTAGACGATGTGGTCTCCCTGCAGGACACATCAATCCACTACGGAGAGTCTGATCTCAGTCTGTAGGTAGGGTGTCAGTGTTGGATCCAGACCTGAGTGTGGCCATCTTGTGGTGATGAACTTGCGCAGCTGTGACTGAACAAGGGCATGCTTGACAGGCCTCCTTGAATTCATCTGCAGACACAGCTGAGAAGCTGCCGAAGAGTGCCACCACCTCCAGCTCGTCCTCCTGTCCCTGATCAGCAGTTCGCAATGAGATCCTGGACAGACAGTCAGCTGTAACATTTTCTGTGCCAGGTCTGTACTGCATGTCATATTAAACGACAGCAACCTAGCTTAACCACCTAGCTATACGCATACTAGCTCTGTCCAGCCTTAGAAGAGAGTAGTGTAGTGAGGTGGCTGTGGTCTGTACGTAACGTGAAGCGTCTGCCCCACAGGTAGGTCCTCCATTTCTCTGTAGCCCAGCTTCTTTCTCCACCATGGAGGTACTTCCATTCTGCTGATGAAAGCGTGTGACGCGAACGCCACTATTCTCTCGCGAGTTGTCTGGGTGTATTTGAGTCAGCACAGCCCCAACCCCATAATCTGAAGCGTCAGTGGTTACGAGGGTGGGCAGATCAGGGTCAAACAAAGTCAGCGCGGGACTGTGTACAATCAACTGTTTCAAAGCTCTGCTGTGCACTTGCGTCCAGACATATGCAACATCTCCTCGCAACAGGCTGCGCATAGCTCTCACCACTGAGGAGTAGTTGGGAATGAACTTTGCATACCGTGAAGTGAGCCCCGGAAAGGAGCGGAGGCCAGAGGCATCCTTGGGGGCAGGTGCCTGCAACACTGCCTCCACATGACAGGGTCTGGCTGTATCCCCTGGGCTGACAACCCTGTGGCCCAGGAAGCCAAGCTCTTCCTGCCTGAATTTTCACTTTGCCATGTTCAGTTTCAGTCCTGATGCATTGATGGCCTGGAGTACTACTTGGAGATGGGCATCATGTTGTTCCCTGGTTTTCCCATGGGCTGATCACATCATCCAAGTAGCATTGGCACCCAGATAAGTCTTTCAGTATGGTCGTCATCATCCGCTGGAAGCAGCTAGCCCTGAAGCCAGTCCATATGGGACATGTTTAAACCTGAAGAGACCCCTCGTGTGTGATGAAAGCTGTGAGATTTCTAGCTGTCCTGGACGAAGCAACACCTGATGAAATGCACTCTGCAGGTCCAGTGTGGAGAAAACAGTTCCCCCTCTGAGCTCTGAAAACATTTCCCTCCATGTCTGGGAGAGGGTAGCTGTCCACCACTATAGCCTTATTAGGCTCCCTTAAGTCCACACATAACCTAATAGCTGCCCCTTTCTTTGCAGTCATCACAATAGGGGAAACCCACTCTGATGACTCGATAGGCTCTATAATGTTCTGCCTTTGAAACTTCTCAAGCTCCTGTGTAAACTGCATCTCTCAGTGCAAAAGGTAGGCAGCGCAGTCTTTGCTGAACTGGGGTCACATCTGTGCGCACTTTGATTTTGTGAACAAATCCCTTTGCATAGCTCAGTATCTCCCCATTGCTTGTTCTGAAATTGATGAAACAGCATCTGGGTGATGTGTGACTGGGAGCAGGTCGGACTTGCCACCTGACCATTCACTAACTGCATATCAAGTCCAGCAAGCAAGTCCTCTGCCTAGAATGGCCGTGCCTACGTGTGTAACATATATCTCACTCCTCATACTTTTACTGGCGTATGACACAGTGGCATGTAGAGTTCCACTCACAGGAACAGGATTGCCTCCGTAACTCACAAGTTTCAGTGTGGGTGTACTCAGTGGGGCGTTTGGGAAAAGTTGCACTAACATTGCATCGGGAAGGGTGAACACAGCAGAGCCCGTGTCCAGCATAAGTTCCCACATTTTGTGTTGTCTGCCCCTCAACAGCCATCTGTGCTGTGCACATTATTTTATTCCCAGTGCGAGCTACAGTATCTACATTTAATATAGTCACTTCAGGCACAGTGCTCTCTACTTGTTCCACATCATCTGTAATTCCACTTACTCTCTTTGGCCCCCTACACATCTTCGCAAAATGCCCCCTGTTCTCTGCAGTTATTACAGCGGGCCGTCTTGGCTGGGGCAAGATAGGTAGGAAGCTTTATGGTGGCGTGCTCCACATCTGAAGCACGTTAGCCCTTGTCTCGTGGCATTGTCTCTCGTGGACGCTGGCGGTCCCCTGGTTGTGTCCACCGGCTGCACACCCACAGCTGCCGCGGGCGGCGCTGCAGCTGCAGTTCCCGGTTCATGATTTCAGCATTAGATGTGATGGATTCAATTAGTCCAGCAATAATCACAGCCCTTTTCCAGAGTTAGGGGGCCCCTCCAGCAGCAAACGCTCTCTTATCCGACTGGAGTTGGTCTTTTCCACCAACTGGTCCCGTAGCACGTCATCCTCAAACGTTTTAGAGTCGCACGTAGCAGCGAGTTCTCTCCGCGCGGACACGTACTGTGCCCCTGGTTCTCCGTGATACTGACTCCGGTGTCTAAACTTGTATCTTTCAGCCACCACCTTAACAGCAGGAAGGAAAAAACCTCGTCAGTGCAGCCACCGTTGCATCATAAGATTCATCTTAGCAAGTCAGTGTGTAAAATAATCTCTGCCCTCAGCACCGAGGCTGTGGAGGAGAAGCGCGCGCATTCTAGCTTCCGCCATTTCCTCCGCCGAAGCTCGCAGATAACTTTTCCAAAGCACGTAGCCAGCTGGAAAAGCTTATCGAAGGCTCAACCGGAGACAGGAGGAGAGGTGGCATTGGGTTCCACATCACAGCCATCGTCGCCAATAGTCTGTGTTGCTTAGGGACCACTCGGGCTCAGTTCTTGGCCCTCCACTTTTCTCTCACTAGTTCACCCTTTGGCCAAATGCATTATGGATAAATTCACATTGCAATGCAGTTGTCTCTGATTCTGTTTTTGATATTCATGGACAGCTCGACGCGCAGACAAGGTGAGGAGTGTGTCCGTTTTGGGAACCTCAGAATTGCATCTCTGCTCTTCGCAGATGATGTGGTTTTGTTGGCTTCATCACAACGCGACCTCCAGCGCACTGGGGCAGTTTGCAGCTGAATGTGAAATGGCCGGGATGAAAGTCAGCACCTCAAAGCCTGAGACCATGGTTCTCTACCAGAGAATGGTGGATTGCTCCCTCCGTGGGGGATTAAGTATTGCCTCAAGTCAAGCCAAGTCAATTTTATTTGTATTTGCCCAATATCACAAGTTAAGTGAGGAAGTTCAATATATCGGGTCTCGTTCATGAGTGAGGGTAGGACGGAGCGGGAGATTGACAGGTGGATTGGTGCAGCATCAGCAGTAATGTGGACGTTGTACCGGACCATTGTGGTGAAGAAGGAGCTGAGCTGAAAGGCAAAGCTCTCAATTTACCAGTCAATCTTCGTTCCAACCCCTCAACTATGGCCATGAGCTTTGGGTAGTGACCGAAAGGGTGAGATCGTGGATACAAGTGGCTGAAATGAAATTCCTCGTGAGATGTCTGGGCTCAGCCTTAGAGATAGGATACAGGAGCTCGGACATCCAGAGCGAGCTCGGAGTGGAGCCGCTGCTCCTTCGCATCGAAAGGAGCGAGTAGAGGTGGTTCGGGCATCTGATTAGGAGGTTTACCGGGCATGTCCAACTGGGAGGAGACCCCCGGGGTAGACCCAGAACTCGCTGGAGGGACTATATGTCAAACCTGGCCTGTGAATGCCTTGGGATCCCCAGGAGGACCTGGAGGGCGTTGCTGGGGAGAAGAACGTCTGGAGTGCCCTACTTAGCTTGTTACCACCGCGACCCAACCCCAGAGAAGTGAACTGAAGATGAATGAACCATGCTGATGATACTGAGCTGTATGTGCCTATAAGGGCTGATGATCATACTCAAATCACTAACTTAGAGGCCTGCTTGGCTACTGTGAAAAACTGGATGTCACTTAACTTTCTGCTTTTAAATTCAGATAAAACCGAGATGCTAGTCATTGGCCCTTGCTAGACACAGACACCAATTTGATCAAGTAACGATAACAATCAATAACTCTGTGGTTTCACAAAGTGTGGCAGCCAACAGTCTTGGTGTTACGTTTGATTCCAGCCTTTCCTCTGATAAGCACATAAGGAAATCACCAAGACTGCCTTTTTTCACTTACGTAACATATCTAAAATTCGGTCTTTTCTCTCCATGGCTGACGCAGAGACTCTAATACATGCATTTGTTTCATCCAGACTTGATTACTGTAATGTTGTGTTCTCACGGTCTGACACATTCTAGTACTAAAGTCTTCAGATGGT